>NC_091994.1:114610897-114910897 GCF_044704955.1 Pristiophorus japonicus | reverse complement strand
TGGATCGACTAATAGAAACATAGAAACATAGAAAATAGGTGCAGGAGCAGGCCATTCAGCCCTTCTAGCCTGCACCGCTATTCAATGAGTTCATGGCTGAACATGCAACTTCAGTACCCCCTTCCTGCTTTCACGCCATACCCCTTGATCCCCCGAGTAGTAAGGACTTCATCTAACTCCCTTTTGAATATATTCAGTGAATTGGCCTCAACTACTTTCTGTGGTAGAGAATTCCACAGGTTCACCAGTCTCTGGGTGAAGAAGTTTCTCCTTATCTCGGTCCTAAATGGCTTACCCCTTATCCTTAGACTGTGACCTCTGGTTCTGGACTTCCCCAACATTGGGAACATTCTTCCTGCATCCAACCTGTCCAAACCCGTCAGAATTTTAAACGTTTCTATGAGGTCCCCTCTCACTCTTCTGAACTCCAGTGAATACAAGCCCAGTTGATCCAGTCTTTCTTGATAGGTCAGTCCCACCATCCCGGGAATCAGTCTGGTGAATCTTCGCTGCACTCCCTCAATAGCAAGAATGTCCTTCCTCAAGTTAGGAGACCAAAACTGTACACAATACTCCAGGTGTGGCCTCACCAAGGCCCTGTACAACTGTAGCAACACCTCCCTACCCCTGTACTCAAATCCCCTCGCTATGAAGGCCAACATGCCATTTGCCTTCTTAACCGCCTGCTGTACCTGCATGCCAACCTTCAATGACTGATGTACCATGACACCCAGGTCTCGTTGCACCTTCCCTTTTCCTAATCTGTCACCATTCAGATAATAGTCTGTCTCTCTGTTTTTACAACCAAAGTGGATAACCTCACATTTATCCACATTATACTTCATCTGCCACGCATTTGCCCACTCACCTAACCTATCCAAGTCACTCTGCAGCCTCATAGCATCCTCCTCGCAGCTCACACTGCCACCCAACTTAGTGTCCTCCGCAAATTTGGAGATACTACATTTAATCCCCTCGTCTAAATCATTAATGTACAATGTAAACAACTGGGGCCCCAGCACAGAACCCTGCGGTACCCCACTAGTCACTGTCTGCCATTCCGAAAAGTACCCATTTACTCCTACTCTTTGCTTCCTGTCTGACAACCAGTTCTCAATCCACGTCAGCACACTACCCCCAATCCCATGTGCTTTAACTTTGCACATTAATCTCCTGTGTGGGACCTTGTCGAAAGCCTTCTGAAAGTCCAAATATACCACATCAACTGGTACTCCTTTGTCCACTTTATTGGAAACATCCTCAAAAAATTCCAGAAGATTTGTCAAGCATGATCTCCCTTTCACAAATCCATACTGACTTGGACCTATCATGTCACCATTTTCCAAATGCGCTGCTATGACATCCTTAATAATTGATTCCATCATTTTACCCACTACTGAGGTCAGGCTGACCGGCCTATAATTCCCTGCTTTCTCTCTCCCTCCTTTTTTAAAAAGTGGGGTTACATTGGCTACCCTCCACTCGATAGGAACTGATCCAGAGTCAATGGAATGTTGGAAAATGACTGTCAATGCATCCGCTATTTCCAAGGCCACCTCCTTAAGTACTCTGGGATGCAGTCCATCAGGCCCTGGGGATTTATCGGCCTTTAATCCCATCAATTTCCCCAACACAATTTCCCGACTAATAAAGATTTCCCTCAGTTCCTCCTCCTTACTAGACCCTCTGACCACTTTTATATCTGGAAGGTTGTTTGTGTCCTCCTTAGTGAATACTGAACCAAAGTACTTGTTCAATTGGTCTGCCATTTCTTTGTTCCCCGTTATGACTTCCCCTGATTCTGACTGCAGGGGACCTACGTTTGTCTTTACTAACCTTTTTCTCTTTACATACCTATAGAAACTTTTGCAATCCGCCTTAATGTTCCCTGCAAGCTTCTTCTCGTACTCCATTTTCCCTGCCCTAATCAAACCCTTTGTCTTCCTCTGCTGAGTTCTAAATTTCTCCCAGTCCCCAGGTTCGGTGCTATTTCTGGCCAATTTGTATGCCATTTCCTTGGCTTTAATACTATCCCTGATTTCCCGAGATAGCCACGGTTGAGCCACCTTCCCTTTTTTATTTTTACGCCAGACAGGAATGTACAATTGTTGTAATTCATCCATGCGGTCTCTAAATGTCTCCCATTGCCCATCCACAGTCAACCCCTTAAGTATCATTAGCCAATCTATCTTAGCCAATTCATGCCTCATACCTTCAAAGTTACCCTTCTTTAAGTTCTGGACCATGGTCTCTGAATTAACTGTTTCATTCTCCATCCTAATGCAGAATTCCACCATATTATGGTCACTCTTCCCCAAGGGGCCTCGCACAATGAGATTGCTAATTAATCCTCTCTCATTACACAACACCCAGTCTAAGATGGCCTCCCCCCTAGTTGGTTCCTCGACATATTGGTCTAGAAAACCATCCCTTATGCACTCCAGGAAATCCTCCTCCATCGTATTGCTTCCAGTTTGGCTGGCCCAATCTATGTGCATATTAAAGTCACCCATTATAACTGCTGCACCTTTATTGCATGCACTCCTAATTTCCTGTTTGATGCCCTCCCCAACATCACTACTACTGTTTGGAGGTCTGTACACAACTCCCACTTACGATTTTTGCCCTTTAGTGTTCTGCAGCTCTACCCATATAGATTCCACATCATCCAAGCTAATGTCTTTCCTAACTATTGCATTAATCTCCTCTTTAACCAGCAATGCTACCCCACCTCCTTTTCCTTTTATTCTATCCTTCCTGACTAGGCTTATATTCACTGGAATTTTGAAGAATGAGAGGGGATCTCATAGAAACATATAAAATTCTGATGGGATTGGACAGGTTAGATGCAGGAAGAATGTTCCTGATGTTGGGGAAGTCCAGAACCAAGGGTCACAGTCGAAGGATAAGGGCTAAGCCATTTAGGACCGAGATGAGGAGAAACTTCTTCACTCAGAGAATTGTGAACCTGTGGAATTCTCTACCATAGGAAGTTGTTGAGGCCAGTTCGTTCGATATATTCAAAAGGGAGTTAGATGTGACTCTTATGGCTAAAGGGATCAAGGGGTATGGAGATAGAGCAGGAGTTGGGTACTGAAGTTGCATGATCAGCCATGATCATATTGAATGGTGGTGCAGGCTTGAAGGGCCGAATGGCCTGCTCCTGCACCTATTTTCTATGTTTCTATGTTTCAGGTACCGACACACGCTGTCCTGGTGGAGTAGCTCACTGATCACAGCAAACTGCAGCTGTCCATTTGCTGTTATGATATCAAGACTTTCCAGCATTGCGCTCAATATCTTGACTTATATTCTCCATAGGATTCCTTCTGGATCTCCAATGTCTCCTTTAACAAAACTAAGTTGATTTTTATTTCCATTTTAATTGTCATAGTCTTTGATCTTGGAGCAGGCTTGTCCAATTATACTTATTTTTTTGGAGATATATATATATTTCAAACTCAACATTATACTTAAAATTCATCAGCTGAGCTATACTTTCAGAAATATGTCCACATTCAACAAAATAATCTGGAATATTTTCTAGGCTAACCAAATAAACAGCTTCTGTGCTATTTGTATTCTGTATTATTCAATGATTCTATAACATTGTAATGGATTTAAACATTCAAACCATTTTAAATAAGAAATGACAACACATCTTGGATTGTCTGGAAAATCGATTAACTTTAAAGATTGAACTGAAACCAGTTCACGTTGTCCTTGTGGGATTGGCTCAGGTTTCACGGGTGAAGGGACAGTCAGTAATTATGTTTTTATTGTAAGTCAGCACCAACAGGATGGCGTTTCATGACAGGATTTTCATTACAGTCAAAATAAAGTTGAGACCCTGCAAATGAAAGAAAAGACTGATTTCAATAGCGCGTTTCACAACCACCGGATGTCCCAAAGTGCTTTACAGCCAATGAAGTACTTTTTTGAAGTGTAGTCACTGTTGTATATTTATTCCTGAACCAACATCACTAAAACAGATGATCTGGTCATTATCGCATTGCTGTTTGTGGGAGCTTGCTGTGCGCAAATTGGCTGCCGTATTTCTTACATTACAACAGTGACTACACTCCAAAAGTACTTCATTGGCTGTAAAGCACTTTGGGACATCCGGTGGCCGTGAAAAGCGCTATATAAATGCAAGTTTTTCTTTGTAACTAATTTCAGGCCATTATTTGAACAACCTGAACATTCTTTCGGTTGTGAACACTGAACCCGTTCTCCAGCAGAAGTCCCAAATGCTCACTAATCTAAAAAAAAACTTTTACCATACACAAACACTTCATGCAAAAATGATTTTGTATTGTGCTAAAATTCTGTTGCTGGGCAGATTCCACCCGACCAGCAGTGCCAAATAACTGGTGCATGCAGAGCGACTTAGAGTCACTAACTGCAATGTTCATTTGCAGATATGGGCCTTCCCTGACGTCTGTGTAACGTCTGAACAAGTCAGTACAGTACCTAGATTATTAGCTTGAGCCAGTTCTAGAGGAAGTGGTCTCTGTAACCTTCTCCAGAGATCTCCGCGCTCCTCCAATTCTGGCATTTTGTACAATGTCCAATTTTTATCGCTCCACTATTGGTGGCCATGCCCTCTGTTGCCTGGGCCCTAAGCTCTGGAATTCTCTCTCCTTCCTCCTATAAGACGCTCCTTAAAACCTACCTGTCCCAATATCTCCTTATGTGACTTAGTGCCAAATTGTGTTTAATAATGCTCCTATGAAGTGCCTTGGGACCATTTATGATGTTAAAGGTGCTATATAAATGCAAGTTGTTGTTGTATCATGTCAGTGACGGAAGTTGGGTGGTATAAGCAGCAGCTGCTGCAACACAACAGAGTACATAAATATTTTTAAAGTGGAAAAAAGGCAGAAAAGAATCTACAGAATGAATTCCAATTCTTTGGGACAGTTTGAAACGAGATCCTGTTGGAGAAGCTCCATTCTTAGTATGAAAGTTCTCTGCAGTTCCAGGCAGGCATGTTCTGGGTTTACACAGTCCGGGGGAGGTGAACAGTTGGCTTCTCAAAGTTGGGAATTGTGGATTTTGGCAGATATAAAAAGGAAACTATGAGGTAGGATTGTTGTAATTTCAGCTAAATGTGTCGCTCCCTGTGAATAACCCTCTGTTCTAAATGTAAATAATGAAGTTGTACATATCATTTACAGCTTTTGAAATGTGAATCATTTTTAGCTCACATATTATTTCCGATGCTGGATGTTAATGAAAGAGTTTGAGAAAGGGTGAGGAACTTGGGAGGATTTTTGTTAATTAACAGTATTTATCAGCTAATCTTTTTTCAGGCTTATGTAAACAAGTCTGCAGCCTGCTCGGAACTAGCCAAATAATTCAAGGCTAGAAAGGTCTGTTTTACAGTTAGGACGGGTTTCTTGTGGTTTCCGTACACGTTTAGTTTTGAAGACCGTGCTCTATCGCCATCTCCTGGCCAACACAGATATTCATTCCTGGGAAGTGTGACCTGAAAGACAAGTGTACCCACCCTGTAACTGTACCACATGCTCCAACTAAACCCCTTCCACCTCATGGAACCACAAGCCTTGCTCTCAAACCCCAGGACAGGCTGACATTTTTGCTGAATTTTGTGTTCTTTCTGACCGTCGAGTCCGTATCGACTTTCAGTTAGCCCCAATTTCCCTTCAGATACTTATCCAACTCCCTTTTGAAAGATAAGATTGAGTCTGCCCCCATCACCCTCTCAGGCAGCGCATTCCAGATCCTAACCACTCGCTGCGTAAATATGTTTCTTCTTACATCGCCTTTGGTTCTTTTGCAAATCACCTTAAATCTGTGTCCTCTGGTTCCCGACCCTTCCACCAATGGGAACAATCTCTCTCTCTATCTACTCTGTCCAGACCCCTCATGATTTTGAACACCTCGATCAAATCTCCTCTCAACTTTCTCTGCTCCAAGGAGAACTACCCCAGCTTCTCCAGTCTAGCCACATCATTGAAGTCCCTCATCCCTGGAATCATTCTCGTCAATCCCCTCCACACCCTCTCTAAGGCCTTCACATCCTTCCTAAAGTGCGGTGCTCAGAATTGGACACAATACTCCAGTTGGAACCGAATCAGTGTTTTATACAGGTTCATCATAACTTCCATGATTATGTACTCTATGCCTCTATTTATGAAGCCCAGGATCCCATAAACCTTTTTAATCGCTTTCTCAACCTGCCCTGCCATCTTCACTGATTTGTGCACATATGCCCCCAGGTCTCTGTCCGTGCACCCCCTTTAGCATTGTACCCTTTTAGTTTATGTTTCCTCTCTTCATTCTTTCTACCAAAATGTATCACTTCGCACTTTTCTGCGTTAAATTGCATCTGCCACGAGCCCACCCATTTCACCAGCCTGTCTGTGTCTTCCTGAAGTCTATCACTCCCCTCCTCATTGTTCACTACACTTCCAAGTTTTGTTTCTTCTGCAAATGTTTAAATTGTGCCCTGTACACCCACATCCAAGTCATTAATATATATCTAGAAAAGCAGTGGTCCCAGTATCGAGCCCTGGGGAACACCACTGTATACCTTCCTCCAGTCCGAAAAACAACCATTCACCACTCTCTCTGCTTCCTGTCACTGAGCCAATCCCGTATCCATGCTGCCACTGTCCCTTTTATTCCATGGGCTTCAACTTTGCTGGCAAGACGATTATGTGGCATTTTGTCGAACTCCCCTCTAATCCTTCTACCAATCACTTTTAATCTATCCAGCTATGAACAGCAACATAAACTAGCCTAGCTATAGCTCTGCCTCCACAGCTCCTGCAGATTTACTGCAACACTATCAGGTCAGGCAGCACAGAAAGCCCCAACGACTCTGCAAAACTGTTTCCAAGGACAAGACAAATTATTTTCATATCTTTCAAGCATATCTAATTATTGCCAATTACATTTAATTCCGAACAGGGTTCTGGTGGGTCATGTCAATCCTTCTAACGGATTTGTAAATCAATGCCTCAGATTTGAATGGAACTGCATCTCCATCTTCTGATATTTCACAAATTCTTTTTCTCATTTGTTGGAGGTGCAAAGCACATTGAAATCCAGTCACATCTCTCGTGTGCAAAGGCATGCCGATAAAGTTGATGCACATAACAATATTTGCTAGGCCCTTTCACAAAGCCATCCATTAATATCCCTTCAAGAGAGTGGAGTGGCTGCAAGAAAGGTCAAGCTGTGGGTTTGCGCGGATATTGTGGCAATGAATGTGCCGACTTGGGGCTTAAATGGGCCGATGACAATTGTGCTGCCCTTAATTTCTGTCCAATAATTGAAAATCGAGGGAAGCATGCCCACAATTTGCCCGTACACACAGCTGGTTAGACGAGAATCTGTACACGGTGCAAAGTTGGAAAATTAGCCTTTAAATTCTTTGGGTACAATACACTTTATAAATAATTCCAGTACTTCCATCGCTGTTAGAAAAATCCAGAGATTTAAGGGGAAATTTGCATCGCCTGCACCTCCCACTGGGGGACACAAACAATTTCTTGACGGGGGGGGGGGGGTACCGCCTCCTACAAAATTGCGCAGGAGTTAGAGGAAGCGCAAACTGGCTGTGCCTCGCTCCTGCTGTTAGCTCCCCGGTCCGCTGCGCTAGTTATGTCATCGTCACGCACACTGACCTGTTTTCGCCACAGAGAGGAAATTGGGCAGTGCCCTGTGAGGCCACCGTGGGCGATGTCAGTGCCAGCCTCGTGGGTTAGGGACCGGGATGCACTCCACTCGTGGGGCGTAAAGTAAACGGGGCTGCACGCCGCCATTTTAAAAAATTGCCAACTGTAATGTATGCACCGGTGAGTATGCTCACGGGTTTGTAGAGCTGTTGCATTGTGAGTGGCTTAGCCAGTCACGTGATGTTCACAAGACTCAATAAAACCCCAGCCAGTTGGGTTCAGGGGATCCACGATGAGGTATGCAGTTGTGAGCCTGGTGGATGAACTGGTAATGTGTAGTATGATTGTTAAACCTTTGTTAATAAACCAAAGGTTTAACAATCAGTTCTTAATAGCAATGTGTTGTATGAATTCTTAAGCACAGAACCCATGAAGCTAAAACTTACCGGTCGGGTCCGTGCTGTGGTGCAGCCTGGCACTCTGCCTCCACACCGGGCTGTGGCCTCGCCACCCCACCCCGCTCCCCAGTGGCACGGTGGCCCCTCGCCCCACTGCAGAGCTCACAGTGCACCCTCCCCTTTAACGGAAGGGGTGGGCCCTGTACTCGCGCCTGTGCCATGCGGCACTCTGCGTAGCACTGGAGAATACGCTCACTTACCGCCGGCATCATGCCCACGTCCTCTCAGGGGCAGTGACCCCAATTTCACTCCCGGGGGCGGGACTTCTGTACCGGCCACAGGAAGTCCCGCCTCGCCTCAGTTACCGAACCGAATTTTGGCCCCTTAGTGTTTACATTTTCCCTTTTCTTAGTTTAATTATACTGAGACCTACAATGTTTGATATATTGTCGTATATTCTCCTCCAGAAGTTACTGAAATTCATTACTGACTGTGGTGAAGTGGGCTGGAGCTATGGGCCCAAATTTCCCGAATCTCTTTTTCTGGTGCCCTCACTCGAGCTGCGCCGCTTTTGCCCACCTCCAAGCGCGCCGAAAAAAGACCTCCGTACTTTGGCCGCTCCCCAGCCTCTCCTCCGTCGTGGCGTAGCGTGGCCCAATGGATGGGGCGGAGCCAGGTCCCGGCGCTGAAAACAGTGCCGGGACCTCTGCACATGCGCGGTCGAGTGCGCGCGCATGTGCAGTAGCTCCTAGCAGGCTGTTTCTGCAAATGCGCGCAGGCTGTGTGGGAGGGGCTGAAGCACGCCGCCCCTAGCCCTGGGCTCCCTCATCGAGGCCCCCTGCATTCCCGAAGGTAGGACTTCTATTTTTTATTTGTTATTTGCTGATTGATTTTGGTGCTTTAGGGGCAGGGTTCCTTCTATTTTATTTGTTAATTAATTGCTTAATACTTTTTGTGCTTTGTTTGGTGCTTGGTGATGCTTTAAATGTAGTTACTTGCGCCAATTCCTTAACTGTAAGTAAGGTCTTTCTGTGCGGACACATACGCTGCCCTAAGTTAGATTAGGACAACTTTTTTCTGGCCAAATTGGCATAAATGGTGTAAGTGGCTGGGAATGCCCCCTTTTGAAAAAAAAACTGACCGAGCCAAAAACCTAACTAACTCACTTACACTGGCGCAAATTAAATGGCCACATTTGCAACTAAAAAGATATACCAGAAAAATCAAGTTACACCAAAAAACAGTGCAACTACTGGGGAAATTTGCACCCTCTGTCTGTTTCCCTCACGGTTGAAATGCTCAGTCTGATGCAATGACTCTGCGGCTGTAAGGACCTTAGTTGGCAATGAGCTGGGTCAATCACAGCCCAGTTCCGGTTGATGCTTGTCTACAGCACAGAGGTGACATCAATGCATCATGAATAGTCAACGTCACCCAGAAAAGGTCACAAGGATGCCTGCTGTAGGAACTGGTGCCCTGGCTAGGTCAGGGAGAAGGCATGCTGTTCAGGGTCAGTATAGAGGGAGCTTCACCCTGTAATTTGGCTGTGCTACAGCTGAATTGGGATCACTTGATGTTAACACTGAGTGACTAAAAAGAAAACAATATTTTCTGGAACGCGCTGCCTGAAAGGGTGGTGGAAGCAGATTCATTAGTAACTTTCAAAAGAGAAGTGGATAAATACTTGAAAAGGTAACATCCACAGGGCTTATGGGAATGAGCAGGGAGAGTGGGACTGCTGGGAGAGCTCTTCGTTAGAGCTGGCACAGAGACGAAGGGCCGAATGGCCTACTTCTCTGCTGAAAGATTTTATTTCATTCAATCACACAGATACCCCTCCCCATGATAAGCACAAAAAAACCTGAAATATATACAATTACATTAGAAATATAAATGGATAAAACTATTGCAGTAATGATATATCTGTCGCCACAAACCAGCATTGTGATCACTGGCTGGTTTATTGTTTGAGAAATGAACAGATGAGCAGAGGGGATAATGCAAGTTAAAGAGTTCACAGTTGATGAAAAATGGAAAAGTTGAGTCCTTTAGACAAGATGTGTTCGCCAAGGATCCATTGCAAAAACATGCCCCAACTCTACACATAATTACAATCCCTTCACTTTGGATGAAATTAATTAACCTTTAGCACATGATCTTAATTAACCCCAGCTTAGCCCTCCTCCCTATTGCTAACCGTCCTTTCCTGCCATCAATTTCAGCATCTCCTTAGCTCTCCTGCCCTGGTAATTATTAGAAACTCACAATTGCACAATATTTCAAGTTCAAAAAGTCAGAGGTTTTGTTTTACGATAAGCTCCCATTTACACGTTCTCTCCATCTTCCTGTAAAACTACTTGGCTCGGTATCACTCTCCCAGGGCCCACTTCACACACACTGTTACAATGCAATAACCGCAACCAGTGTGAAACCAACCTTCACATTACAGTTCAACCAACTCCCGTGCTCCGAGAGATCAGCTTTAGGTTCGGCCTCCAATGAAGAACCAAAGTAGTCCCCTCTCCAACAAATTGCCGCATTACATGGTCTCTGGTTTAAATACGCCGGGACATTGCAGAGCTCCCAGTATAACTCTGTGAGCAGTACAGGCTTTGGTGCAGTGAGGCTCAGCAACAAACAGTAGCTTCAATAGCAAAGGCATTCGATAAGGTGCCACACAAAAGGTTACTGCAGAAGATAGAGGTACGCGGAGTCAGAGGAAATGTATGAGCATGGATAGAGAATTGGCTGGCGAACAGAAAGCAGAGTCGGGATAAATGGATCCTTTTCGGGTTGGAAATCGGTGGTTAGTGGTGTGCCACAGGGATCGGTGCTGGGACCACAACTGTTTACAATATACATAGATGACCTGGAAGAGGGGACAGAGTGTAGTGTAACAAAATTTGCAGATGACACTAAGATTAGTGGGAAAGCGGGTTGTGTAGAGGACACAGAGAGGCTGCAAAGAGATTTGGATAGGTTAAGCGAATGGGCTAAGGTTTGGCAGATGAAATACAATGTCGGAAAGTGTGAGGTCATCCACCTTGGGAAAAAAAACAGTAAAAGGGAATATTATTTGAATGGGGAGAAATTACAACATGCTGTGGTGCAGAGGGACCTGGGGGTCCTTGTGCATGAATCCCAAAAAGTTAGTTTGCAGGTGCAGCAGGTAATCAGGAAGGCGAATGGAATGTTGGCCTTCATTGCGAGAGGGATGGAGTACAAAAGCAGGGAGGTCCTGCTGCAACTGTACAGGGTATTGGTGAGGCCGCACCTGGAGTACTGCGTGCAGTTTTGGTCACCTTACTTAAGGAAGGATATACTGGCTTTGGAGGGGGTACAGAGACGATTCACTAGGCTGATTCCGGAGATGAGGGGGTTACCTTATGATGATAGATTGAGTAGACTGGGTCTTTACTCGTTGGAGTTCAGAAGGATGAGGGGTGATCTTATAGAAACATTTAAAATAATGAAAGGGATAGACAAGATAGAGGCAGAGAGGTTGTTTCCACTGGTCGGGGAGACTAGAACTTGGGGGCACAGCCTCAAAATACGGGGGAGCCAATTTAAAACCGAGTTGAGAAGGAATTTCTTCTCCCAGAGGGTTGTGAATCTGTGGAATTCACTGCCCAAGGAAGCAGTTGAGGCTAGCTCATTGAATGTATTCAAGTCACAGATAGATAGATTTTTAACCAATAAGGGAATTAAGGGTTACGGGGAGAGGGCGGGTAAGTGGAGCTGAGTCCACGGCCAGATCAGCCATGATCTTATTGAATGGCGGTGCAGGCTCGAGGGGCTAGATGGCCTACTCCTGTTCCTAATTCTTATGTTCTTATGTAAAGCAGTCTAAGAACATAAGAATTAGGAGCAGGAGTAGGCCACCTGGCCCCTCGAGCCTGCTCCGCCTTTTAATAAGATCATGGCTGATCTGATCCTGGTCTCAACTCCACTTCCCCGCCCACTCCCCCTAACCCTTCACTCCCTTATCGGCAAAACTGCTCGGGGGTTGTGTAATGAATCAGCCGCTATCTATCTGTCTTTTCTGTTTATAATCTTGTACCAAATTTGATCATTTTTTTAATCAGGTATGAAATAAATGCAGAGAGCAGAACACAAGTAACAGGTTGTGTCTTTTTTTTTTACAATTTTTCTGATTAATAAAGAAAATCACCAGTTATTGTCATGCTTTATTTATCGGAAGGATGTTTCAGTAATTCAGGGTATACCGGACAATGTACCTCAGAATATGGCAGGAAGCACGTCTTCACACAAAGGGTAGTGGGAATCTGGAACTCTCGCCCCCAAAAAACTGCTTGGGCTGGGGTCAGTTGAAAATTTCAAACCTGAGATGGCTAGATTTTTGGGGGGTAAGGAGAGTATTCCATCACACTCCTGACTTGTGCCTTGTAGATGGTGGGAAAGCTTTGGGGAGTCAGGAGGTGAGACACTCACTGTAGAATACCCAGCCTCTGACCTGCTCTTGTTGCCACAGTATTTATGTGGCTGGTTCAGTTAAATTTCTGGTCAATGGTGACCCCCAGGATGTTGATGGTGGGGGATTCGGCGATGGTAATGCCATTGAATGTCAAGGGACGGTGGTTAGACTCTCACTTGTTGGAGATGGTCATTGCCTGGCACTTGTGTGGTGTGAATGTTACTTGCCACTTATCAGCCCAAGTCTGAATGTTGTCCAGGTCTTGCTGCATGCGGGCACGGACTGCTCCATTATCTGAGGAGTTGCGAATGGAACTGAACACTGTGCAATCATCAGTGAACATCCCCACTTCTGACCTTATGATGGAGGGAAGGTCATTGATGAAGCAGCTGAAGATGTTTGGGCCTAGGACACTGCCCTGAGTGAGGGGATATTGCCATTCCTATTAATTGAATTCTTTTAGACCCAAGTTCTTCTCAAAAGAATACATCGGTTATGAGTTTCCTTATTCAGCAAGACATTGAACTTGATGCCATTACATAGATTACTCCTTGCCCAATGGAGCAGCACTGGAAAATAAACTGTCGCTCCCGGATTTAAGGATCAAAATATTTTGGTATTAATTTCTGTAAGCATTATAAACACGTTTAAGGCCATCCCAGTATTTCTTAGGCTAATAGCAGCCAACATTTGCAAAATATAGTCATGTACACTTAAGATTTTATAATGTTCGTAATCAATCTGCATTTGTAGCACACAAGTATGATGGGCAGAGTATTTATTTCACGTAGTAGTCCGCCTTTGGCATTGATCACCCTGTGCTGGAGGGACCGTGTTGCATAGGATGCAAATCTCCACAGAGGGTTTGGACACGAGCAGAGTAGAGATCTCATCAGCGACATCAAAGCAGTTGTTTGATTGGTCCCTGGAGAGCCAATGATGTCTCCTTTAATGAAACAAGACATTTGTTTTCTGTGACTTTTTGTAGAAAAATATCCCAAAATATTATAAAATGTTTCTGCATCTTCAAATATGTCTACAGCAGTACTTTAGCTACCCATATAAATTAAAAGACTTGCATTTCTATAGCACCTTTCATGACCACCAGACATCTCAAAGCACTTTACAACCAATGAAGTACTTTTGAAGTGTCGTCACTGTTGTAATGTGGGAAACGCAGCAGCCAATTTGTGCACAGCAAGCTCCCACAAACAGCAATGTGATAATGACCAGATAATCTATTTTAGTGATGTTGATTGAAGGATAAATATTGGCCAGGCCACTGGGGATAACTCCCCTGCTCTTCTTCAAAATAGTGGCGTGGGATCTTTTACATCCACCTGAGAGAGTAGACGGGGCCTCGGTTTAACGTCTTATCATAAAGACGGCACCTCTGACATTGCAACACTCCCTCAGTACTGCCCCTCTGACAGTGCGGCGCTCCCTCAGCACTGCCACTCCGATAGTGCAGCGCTCCCTCAGCACTGCCCCTCCGACAGTGCAGCGCTCCCTCAGCACTGCCGCTCCGATAGTGCAGCGCTCCCTCAGCACTGCCGCTCCGATAGTGCAGCGCTCCCTCAGCACTGCCCCTCCGACAGTGCAGCGCTCCCTCAGCACTGCCCCTCCGACAGTGCAGCGCTCCCTCAGCACTGCACTGGGAGTGTCAGCCTAGATTTTTGTGGTCGAGTGGAAATTGAACCCACAAGCTTCTGACTCAGAGGCGAGGGTATTGCCCACGGAGCCACGACCGACACATTAAAACTGATGTTTAAATTGAGAATCTCGCTCTGAACTTAAATAATGGTACCGTCCTTCTACAACTTGCTGTTGTACACACAAAAAGACTTGCATTTCTATAGTGCCTTTCACGACCACAGGATGTCCCAAAGCGCTTCACAGCCAATTAAGTACTTTTGAAGTGAAGTCACTGTTGTAATGTGGGAAACATAACTCAAAAACAACCACAGAGAAACAACCACTTGGACTAAATCACAATACCATCAGACGTTGCCCATTACAGGTGTCTTCGGTTGGCCATGTTCCACTCCCATATTGCACTGGGTCAAACACCAGCAAGCAGCGAGGAAAGAGTCCCACTTTCAAAGTAGCTCAGAAAAAGGCAAAAAGTTTGCTTCAGTTCTCTGCGTTTTTATATAAAGAATAAACAAGTTCTGGTTCGATCTCCAGAAATGTTGATATTCAGTAATTTTCCCTGAGAGGGAGAAGGGCTCACAAACAGAAAGTCCCAGCCTATCCTGAATTGCCAATCTCACTTTGAATCCAAGCTTCTCTGGAAGATATAGACACAGGTGCACACTACACTGGCCGATTTACCCGGTACCTCCTCCACCAACAGCGACAGGTCTTGGAGCCTACCCAAAAGGGCGGTGGAAACAGATTCAATAGTAACTTTCGAAAGGGAGTTGGATAAATACTTGAAAAGGAAAGATTTACAAGGCTGCAGGAAAAGGGCAGTGGGAATAATTGGATCGCTCCTTCAGCCGGCACAGGTTCGATGGGCCGAATGGCCGCCTCCTAAGCTGTATGTGTCTGTGAAACACAAACTTGTTGCTGGATAGCAAAGATTACCACTTCCTTGTACATTCTTTATGTTACCCCAACAACAAGTACTCAGATTGGTGGAGAATGGAATTTTTTAAATATATTTGACTTGACTTGATCCCTTTCTTTTATTGATAGATTTAAGCATGAGCAGGCAGCAAAATCTATTATTTTCACCCGTCATTAGGAGTTCCTCTTCCGTCGTTTATCCGCCGACTTTCCTCGTGTTTCAGTCGCATGTTTCCGACCTCTTCAGTTGTGATTTGTTGCTAACTTTTTAATATTAAAAATGAGCCACTCAGCTGCAAGAAATGTGTATGGCACCAAAATATGATACAGGAAGTGGGAGGTGATGGACCCATATTCATTTATTTACAGAAATACCTGACCTCAATGCACAAGTTTACATATTTCATGCACTGTGGTCCTGTCATTACAAGCATTGTACACAACTTGTACTTAAAATAAATCCTGTTAAGTTGGTCCAGCTGTAGCAGAGGAAAGCAGCTCTTTGGGTTTGGGATCATAGGGTGGAAACTTTCCCAGCAAGTGTCCGTGAAGCTGGGTATTCAGCAAAGCCCGGATAGGACGAGGATCGAAACATTCACTGGAGCATTCCGTTAGTTGAGGGACACGAGAGAAGGGTGGTTGAGGGAGATGTCTGGTCATTGGGTGAGCAGAGGCACAGAATGTTTGAGGTACTGAAGAAAACAACTGGACCACAGGCGGCTTTAACTGAAGGTTAATGACGAGTTTTTCTAGTTTTGTTGGTTCAATGTGTTGTAATTAAATTGAGTAGAAAATGGTCAAATCATGGCTGTAGCTGGGTCTATGCACAGGTTTAAGGTGATTGGCAATAGAACCGGAGGCGACGGGAAAAACGTTTTTACACAGCGAGTGGTTGGGATCTGGAATGCGCTGCCTGAGAGGGTGGTGGAGGCAGACTCAATAGGAGCCTTCCAAAGGGAGTTGGATAATTATTTGAAGGAGTAAAGATTGGCAGGATATGGGGGAAGAGCGGGGGACTGGGACTAACAGGATTGCTCTTCGAAAGAGCCGACGCAGACGCGATGGGCCGAATGGCCTCCTTCTGGCTGTGATTCTGTGATTTGTCACACTTTGCTTTCTCTCAGGCTGGACTTATGCCGAACATTATTCGAAGCCCCAGCAGTGTGAGGCCAGCCACTGCATTTCTCTCGACTAGTTGGTCTTCACTGCAGACGGGAGTCTGATCAGCCGTCCCAAGCTTGTGATAGTTAGATTGCTGCTATGTGTTGATATAGCAACATGGTAAGAAGGTAGAATGTGCCGGTTTGCATCTTTTGCGCTGATTGCTCCCAGTAGCTCACATCTGTGCAGATGTGAAGGGCACCGATGCCACCAGCATTTGTCCTTTCTCTTTCACACATTGATCAATCTGCTCAGAATTTCCATCATTTTTTTTTGCGACTGAATAAATGAAGGTGTCAAAGGCCTGCTAAAAATACATGAAAATCTACTATCACAAGCTGTGGGCTGGATTGATTTCTGCAGTTTTATAGAATTGGAGAACCAGGTCTTTGTGAATTGTCACATTGAGACCCCTAGTTTGGGATTTCTAAGCTGTCACTGTGGTTGTCAAAAAAATTATCATTTTAGAACCTTGTGATTTTCAAACCAATAAAACATGAATTATAAATCACAGCCGTGTACAACAATCCTCCTTGGTTTTTGTGATTCTTCTTAGGATTACGAGGAGCAGGGAGTTGTATGTTGTTCCCCAATACTGAAGGAATGTCCAGATATAAAAAGGGCCAACAGAGAGAGACAAAGACAGACAGATTGACATACTCAGAGACACAGACACACTCAGACACAGACACACTCAGAGACAGAGACACTCACAGACACACTCACAGACGGAGACAGAGACAGAGACACTCACACTCACACTCACAGTCAGAATTCTATAGTTTGCTGAGCATACTGTTTCAGATGATAAGATTTTAATCACAGTTGGAGTAATTTAGCAGCTTCTGTAAATAAACTATTAATAAAATACCCACACAGACTTTGTTGAAACATTTTCACAGAAATCACACATTAAAGGTTGTTCCCAGCCCCGCAATACTTGCTCTTAAACTATTACACTGCCAATTATACCCAGATTTAGCACAAAGTTGCAATTTATAAATCATTTTAATCACAGTTTTATTGCTGCATGATTCCCTTGCCTTGCACCATTACATTGGAAGGCAACATCAACTCAGAAATTTATAGAGATTCACAGTACTGGAGATCATAGAATCATAGAAATTTACAGCAGGGAAAGAGGCCATTCGGCCCATCATGTCTGCGCCGGCCGACAAAGCGCTACCAGCCTAATCCCACTTTCCAGCTCTCGGTCCGTAGCCCTGTAGGTTACGGCACCTCAGGTACACATACATGTACTTTTTAAATGTAGTGAGGGTTTCTGCCTCTACCACCCTTTCAGGCAGTGAGTTCCAGACCCCCACCATCCTCTGGGTGAAAATATTTCTCCTCAAATCCCCTCTAAACCTTCTACCAATTACTTTAAATATATGTCCCCTGGTTGTTGACCCCTCTGCTAAGGGAAATAGGTCTTTCCTATCCACTCTATCCAGGCCCCTCATAATTTTATACATCTCAATAAGTTCCTCCCTCAGCCTCCTCTGTTCAAGAGAAAACAGACCCAGCATCTCCAATCTGTCCTTATAGCTGCAGATGCAGGGCGCTGGAGAATCACAGCATTGCAGGAGTGAAGCAGCTGATAGGAACAAGCTCTGCTCTTGTCCCAGTGATATTTAAACATCAGCGCTCCCTGCCCACACCCAGCCACAATCCCAGCTCCCTTTACTGACATTACTTTTAGTTTGTTTCTCAAACTTGGAGATTTCATTTCCTGTCTGACTTTTACATTGCACTGCACTCTTTGACCTTCGCCCATTTTGACACTGCCAGAATCGAAAGGGAATTTGCCCAAGCCTGGTATCGTTACCCTCCGTTAGATCATGTATCAAACAGCAGTGCCACATTGTGTGACTACAGCAAGGGCAGCTACGAAGACTTTGTTCCTCCTCCCTCAGTGATTGTGAGCCAGTGTTGCTCCCTCGCCATGACACGCAGCTCACAGCTCAGCCTCCTGTCTGGTGGCGAAGTTAGACCACCATCAAAACCACTTGTTTGTTGTTGCAATGTGTCAGCAGCTGGTGGGCGATGAGGGACCTTCAAGTTAATCCCACCGTTTAAAACTTAGCCCGTCAAAATTTATGTTGCACAATGACGGTGGGACCAGATAACACTGGGTTAAAGTGGCACCCCACCCCACACCACACCACCCCAAATCCAAATCCACTCCACCCCTCCAACCACCGTCTGCCCCACCTGTGACAGAGACTGCAGGTCCCGCATTGGACTCTTCAGTCACCTGAGAACTCAGATTAGTGTGGAAGCAAGTCTTCCTCGATTCCGGGGGACTGTCTCAGAAGCAGGGGCGGAGAGACAGTCCCCCGGGGAAGCTTCATTCTGCAATCGGTCAGGGGAGCGAGGAGCCCCGGTCCACCAGAGGGAGCCAACCCAACTCCTGCCTCTCTGAGTAGGCATTTAACGTTGGCTGATTAACTCGCTTTGCAGTCTGCCCTTTAAGCCATGTTTTAGTTCATGGAATGCTATTTTACAGAGCCACAGTTTGCCTTTGGATAACCGGAGCCATGTAAGACTGCGGAACGATCGCTCTCACCACAGCTCCAGACTCTGGGCACTGCAAACACTTGTCTTCACTCCGGGTTGCACTGTGCTGCCCGTTATATCTACTTACATCTTCTGCCACATTATGACAAATTGTTACAACAGCAACAATATTAATTATACACAGTCATGCTATTTCTAAAAATGTTTCCTAGCAAGCAAAATTATCAATGTTTGGAGAAGTCCAGCCAAAACAGTTTAACAGATGGAGGTTGCAAATCCATTCGATTTTTTCCATTTCCACCGCCAGAAACATGGTCTCTGTTTCATTGTCATTTTATTCGCCAGCTATGGCTCAGTGGGCAGCACACTCCCCTCTCAGTTAGAAAGTTGTGGGTTCAGGTCCCACTCCAGAGACTTGAGCACATCATCATCATAGGCAGTCCCTCGGAATCGAGGAAGACTTGCTTCCACTCTTAGAATGAGTCCTTAGGTGGCTGAACAGTCCAATACGAGAACCACAGTCCCTGTCACAGGTGGGACAGACAGTCGTTGAGGGAAAGGGTGGGTGGGACTGGTTTGCCGCACGCTCTTTCCGCTGCCTGCGCTTGATTTCTGCACGTTTTCGGCGTTGAGACTCGAGGTGCTCAGCGCCCTCCCGGATGCACTTCCTCCACTTAGGGCAGTCTTTGGCCAGGGTCTCCCAGGTATCAGTGGGGATGTTGGACTTTTTCAGGGAGGCTTTGAGGGTGTCCTTGTAACGTTTCCGCTGCCCACTTTTGGCTTGTTTGCCGTGAAAGAGTTCCAAGTAAAGCGCTTGCTTTGGGAGTCTCGTGTCTGGCATGTGGACTATGTGGCCTGCCCAGCGGAGCTGATCAAGTGTGGTCAGTGCTTCAATGCTGGGGATGTTGGCCTGATTAAGGACGCTAACGTTGGTGCATCTGTCCTCCCAGGGGATTTGTAGGATCCTGCAGAGGCATCGTTGATGGTATTTCTCTAGGCTGACACTCCAATGCAGTGCTGAGGGAGCGCTGCACTGTCAGAGGTGCCGTCTTTCGGATGAGACGCAAACCAAGGTCTGCTCTCTCATGTGGACGTAAAAGATCCCATGGCACTATTCCGAAGAAGAGCAGGGGAGTTCTCTCCGGTTCTGATTAACGGTCATCAACCTGAAACATTAACTCTGTTCCTCTCCACAGACGCTGCCTGACCCGCTGAGATTTCCAGCATTTTCTGTTTTTATTTCAGATTCCAGCATCTGCAGAATTTTGCTGTTGTATTTGAGTTCCCCCTGGTGTCCTGGGGCCAATATTTATCCCTCAATCAACATAACAAAAAACAGATTATCTGGTCATTGTCATATTGCTGTTTGTGGGAGCTTGCTGTGCGCAGATTGGCTGTCGTGTTTCCTGCATTACAACAGTGATTACACTCCAAAAGTACTTCATTGGCTGTAAAGCACTTTGGGACATCCAATGGTCGTGAAAGGCGCTATAGAAATATAAGCTTTTCTTAATTTTTTATACATTAATATTTCTCTCATTCAAAGCACCCCTGTCCATTAGATGCCTGGTCTATTTCTTTGGCTAAAGGCCCACCCATAGAAATATTTACTAAAAATGCAAGATCTTATTCTAAAGTTGGAGCTGTTGTACATGACTTCCTATGACATAATCCTTTTTCTGATGATGAGGTGGCTGGCAGAATCTCAGCCAGGCTGCCCACTTCTGAAGGTACTGCACGAGAACTCGTTGGCCCAATGTTAGCTGTGCATCTCACATACACACATTAAAGCTTGTTGCTGAGCCAGTTATCCTGCATGGGAATGCACAATAAATCTCTCTTTCCTATTCCCCAAGGGCTTTCTCAATCAATACTGTCATTATGAAGGGCATACATGTTTCCCCATCACAATTATTGAATGTCATTGTGTATGATAAGCAGCTTGGGACATTTTACTGCGTTAAAGGCACTATATAAATGCAAGTTAAATGTCGAGACATGAACTGGATGCGCATCCAGTGCTGGAGGGAATTCCACCACCAGCTAACTGCCTAAAACCTCAGGCCTGGATGGAACATTTATGGTCAGAACTGATCAGAGATTCAACATTCTTCTCACACTCCGCTGTCAATGGTGACAGCAGCGCCTAATATTCCCAACAAGCTGGATCTGGAATTCTCTCCTTTTAACAGTATTCCATCCAAGAGTACTGGATAAGTCATAGAATCGTACAGCACAGAAGGAGGCCATTCAGCCCATCGTGCCAGTGCCGGCTCTTTGAAAGACCGATAATTAGTGGAAAACACACATATCCACACAGGCGCTGGGCAGACTGAAGAGAGAGTTTGTGAACACGAAGCAAGCTCACCTCGTGGGCTGAACAAAGCTTCTGGAAGATGGAAGGTTTGAGGGGTCATTGCCACAGCCCCAAGACTCCCGTCTGGTTCCCTAGAAGACCAGTTTGGCCAGGCATCGAGAGTATGCCGTCTGTGATCAACCACTGACTGATTGTGGGTGAGGAAGGTAACAAGTCAATAATGTTACTTCATAAACAGATCATGGTTAGTCTGAATGGGGAGCGATAGCTTTAAATACAGCACTTGTGTCATTGACACAATCGTTTATCAGATTCAATACTTTATTTTGCAAACTGCCTAAAACGTATATTAGCCTTTAATATCAACCTTTATCAATAAAATTCCTTTAGAACTAATTCAGAGAGCAGGATCGGCATGCTTGGCCACAGGCAGGTGTTGTTGGGAGTGAGAGCACTCCAATAACCACTGGGTCACTGAAACATTCTCTCAGCTCACAAATAACACTTGGAACTTACAATCCACAGCAGCGACTGGAGCCGGTGGGGACAGTTGCTATTTCATTATCACAACGGAAGAAGATTCCCATCAACTGTTGCCCCGCTCCCATCCTCCAGCACGGCCAGGTTTTAGTGGCAACTTGCTCCCATCTTCTGACTCCAGCCCTGACTCCAGCTCTGTAACCGGTGATGTCACAGTTCACTGGAAAATCCTGCTCCCTGATTTCGAGCCTCAATAGCTGCTCACACAAGTCCCCCGGTTATTGGCCATGGATCACAGTCAGAATGATGATTCAAACTCTCTCATTTTATAGGAAGTATCTACAGAACCGAGTGTTTGGGAGAAAATGTTCCATCCAAACAGTGGGACTTCTAAATGTGTGGTGCCACAATCATTTGATATTGAAGTATAGAATCAGGTTACAGCACAGAATGAGGCCATTCGGCCCATCGAGCCCGTGCCGGCTCTCTGAAAGAGCACCTCAGCCAGTCCCACTCCCCCGCCCTTTCCCCGTAGCCCGGCAAATTGTTTTCCTTCAGATACTTATCCAACTCCCTTTTGAAAGCCATGATTGAGTCTGCCTCCACCACCCTCTCAGGCAGTGCATTCCAGATCCTAACCACTCGCTGCGTAAAAACATTTTTCCTTACGTCGCCTTTGGTTCTTCTGCCAATCGCCTTAAATTTGTGTCCTCTGGTTCTCGACCCTTCCACCAATGGGAACAGTTTCTCTCTCTCTACTCTGTACAGACCCCTCATGATTTTGAACACCTCGATCAAATCTCCTCTCAACCTTCTCTGCTCCAAGGGGTACAACCCCAGCTTCTCCAGTCTATCCACGTAACTGAAGTCCCTCATTTTAAAAAAATTAATTCACAGGATGTGGGCGTCGTTGGCAAGGCCAGTATTTATTGCCCAGCCCTAATTGCCCTCAAGAGGGTGGTGGTGAGCCATCTTATACAACTGATAGTCTTGCTGGGCCATTTCAGAGCAGTTAAGAATCAATCACATTGCTGTGGGTCTGGAGTCACATATAGGCCAGACCGGGTAAGGGCGGCAGATTTCCTTCCCTAAAGGACATCAGTGAACCAGATGAGTTTTTACAACATCAGGTAGTTTCAGGGTCGCCATTACTGACACGAGCTTTTTATTCCAGATTTATTTAATTACTGAATTTAAATTCCCCAGCTGCCGGGGTGGGATGGAACTGGTGTCTCCAGATCATTAGTCCGAGCCCCTGGATTACTGGCCCAATGACATAACCGCTGTGCTACTGTAGCTGTAGCTCCTGTTCATTCCTGGAACCATTCTCTTAAATCTCCTCTGCACCCTCTCTAAGGCCTTCCTAAAGTGCGGTGCCCAGACTTGGCCACAGTGCTCCAGTTGGGGCCAAACCCTTGGAATTGCCTGTATTTCTATTTTCATGGAGTGGGGGCAGGAGGAATGAAATTCATCATCAATTTTTTTTATTTTTACGCAATCCTGTTTTTCTACCCATGCTAACTGTTCCCACTGATGCGAAGTTTGTTTTGTAACCCCAGCATAAAATCAGCCAAATAAAATTTAGGCTGCTCATGTGAATGGTCTCACATGGCTCCAGCTTGATGCCAGCTGCATTCAGACCACCGGACTGCCCAGGAACTCTGGAAATGCAGTGCAGGAGATATTTAGACTGTTTAAGTGTGTGTGCGCAACACTCCATTTTCCCAGCCTAAACAGTGAAGTAGAATTAGTGGTATAACTCTGAACTGGCAGCTCGATGTTCCTCTCAGCAGGTACCTGGAGAACAGCACCAATACTCTGAAGAGACAATGTTATTTTAAAACCTGGCAGGTCGGGCAGACATTTATGCGACTGCAATGCTTCAAACAGACAGAGAGCTGGCAGAGAATGGCTAGCTTCACAAAGCAGCAGTTTGCCGTATCAGAACTGTTTTTTTTTAAAGTACTCCTGAAATGCATAGACATCTGTGAACCCAAGGAGATAAGAATATTTAGCAGTCAAATATTTATAATTGCATGAATGATACTGTTTACACATCCAGACTCTCCTAAATTCTAAATATCAGTGTAGGGCAGGGCAGGAGATCCAGCCTAGTCAGTGATCGAGCTGCAGAATATGAGAGTCCACCCTGTGGCTCGCAGACCTGGGGTTGTTACACAGCTTCATTACACTTTGCAGGACTTGAAATCCAGGTAAAAGTTTAGAAGATTGAAAGCTGAACCGATTGAGGCATTACAATGATAAAAGGATTCGATGGGCTAGATAACGAGAAAGTATTTCCTCTGGTCGGAGAGTCCGGAACAAGGGGGCACAATCTTAAAATTAGGGCCAGGCCATTCGGGGGTGATATCAGGAAGTGCTTCTTCACACAAAGAGTGGTGGGAATCTGGAACTCTCCCCAAAAGGCCATGGATACTGGGGAGCATTTGGAACATATCAAGACTGAAATCAATAGATGTTTGTTGGGTTAGGGTATCGTGGGATATGGAGGAAAGGCGGGTAAATGGGGTGGAAGTACAGATAGAATGGTAGAACAGGCTGAATGGCCTACTTCTGCTTCTATGTACTCTGTTAATCTTCTAACCATTCTGAATTGTAGCCCATTAACAGTCACAAGGCACTGAGCCATTTAGTACACATTTGAACCTATTCTATTCGGCTGTGCTGCATACTTTCCTAGGTAACAAGATTATCTTTTTTGCTGAAGACATTATTGGGGTAACCCCTGGAGAGCGGTGGATGAGGAGAGGAAAAAACTCAGATGGTTAATTATCCCAAATTCCACCCCATTCTTCTATTCTCCAACGGGTTGTTTTTTTTTAAAATTCATTCGTTCCTGGGATGTGGGCGTCGCTTGCAAGGCCGGCATTTATTGCCCATCCCTAATTGCCCTTCAGAAGGTGGAGGTGAGCCACCATTTAGAGGGCAGATTAGAATCAACCACATCGCTGTGGCTCTGGAGTCACATATCGGCCAGACCGGGTAAGGGCGGCAGATTTTCTTCACTAAAGGGCATTAGTGACCCAGATGGGTTTTTACGACAATCCGGTAGTTTCAGGGTCGCCATTACTGACACTAGCTTTTTAAAAAAAATCCAGATTGATTTAATTAACTAAATTTAAATTCCCCAGCTGCCGTGGTGTTATTTGAACCCTTGTCTCCGGATTATTAGTCCATAATTGACACCAAATGTCCCCCCACCTCTCTAGACTTGTGCTGACTTGGTTTCATAGACCCTGGTCACAATCTGGAAGCCCACCCCAATGGCCATGCGAAAGTTTGAAAAGCAAATTTTGCCAGGTTATTCAACCAATCAGGCGTTAAAGGCTAGGCCTGCTCCTACCCTTGCCTGATGTCTCCACCGCCATATGCACACACACATTCCAGCAGGGTCACTGGGGAGCAAACACGAGCAGAAATCTTGCCTGATATTTTGCTATCCCTTGCCCAGGGCACTGAGTCAAATTGTATTGGCCCTGGCTGAGTTCTGCTCAGAAAAGATCAGACCCGGGGCCTTCCCAGTCTGTACTCCGATCCACCCTGGGCAGTGCATTCACCCACCGATCCACCCTGGGCATTCACCCACCGATCCACCCTGGGCATTCACCCACCGATCCACCCTGGGCATTCACCTACCGATCCACCCTGGGCAGTGCATTCACCCACCGATCTACCCTGGGCATTCACCCACCGATCCACCCTGGGCATTCACCTACCGATCCACCCTGGGCAGTGCATTCACCCACCGATCCACCCTGGGCATTCACCCACCGATCCACCCTGGGCATTCACCCACCGATCCACCCTGGGCATTCACCCACCAATCCACCCACCGATCCACCCTGGGCAGTGCATTCACCCACCAATCCACCCTGAGCATTCACCCACCGATCCACCCTGGGCAGTGCATTCACCCACCGATCCACCCTGGGCATTCACCCACCGATCCACCCTGGGCATTCACCCACCAATCCACCCTGGGCATTCACCCACCGATCCACCCTGGGCATTCACCTACCGATCCACCCTGGGCATTCACCTACCGATCCACCCTGGGCATTCACCCACCGATCCACCCTGGGCATTCACCCACCGATCCACCCTGGGCATTCACCCACCGATCCACCCTGGGCAGTGCATTCACCCACCAATCCACCCTGGGCATTCACCCACCGATCCACCCTGGGCAGTGCATTCACCCACCAATCCACCCTGGGCATTCACCCACCGATCCACCCTGGGCAGTGCATTCACCCACCAATCCACCCTGGACATTCACCTACCGATCCACCCTGGGCATTCACCCACCGATCCACCCTGGGCATTCACCCACCGATCCCATTTTAAAGAAGATACAGACACTGATCACTGGAATATTAAGAGTTAGGTCAGTCTTGTGACTGATTCATTAAATATAATCACAAGATAAAGTGTTTTCTTTTTGCTGATTTAACGTGCATCACAGATAAGATAGTCAATCTACTTAATAATGCATCAGCATGTTTCACTGCCACTTTAATTTACTAAGTTTTCTACCCTCTGACATGACGATTCTTTCATTAATTGCTTCTAAACCATTGCCATGGAGTCTGGGTTCAGCACTTGGCCCTCCAACAAGGCAATGCGCCACGGCCACACGATAGCAAGGGGCAGATATCAGGCTGATCCAAAGTGACAGGTGGATCTCATTTCTATTTTTCAGAAAAGGCGGCAAGAAGCCAAGGGCCTATAGTATGGGTCAGCACCAAGATTAGATAAACGTGAAGAAAAATGTGGTAAATGCGAAAGAATAGTCGACACCAAAAGTTGAGGAACCAACAAGGGTATGGCAGCGAAAACAGGCAAACCTCAATCAAATGATTGCAAGAGTGAGGCAAATGGAAGACTGTGGGGTAGCTTCGATGAAAAGATCGATGACCCAGCCTAGTTCACGGCTACATCCGTCTAGAATTCTGTCGTCTCTGAGAGGCGATAGTGGTAATTGTCTTCTGAAGGGACATCGATTCTTCTTTGCAGGATTCTAACAATCGTGTTTTAGGCAAAATCTAAAGGATCACGGGTTTGGAGTGTGGCGGATTGTTTATGAGTTGCAAACAAACCAGGGAAGGGTTAGAACCAAGAACGAAGTCTGATTTTAATTGTATCTGACAAGCATCTACAAGAGGGAGCAGATCAATTTATGGAGCTTGCTTTAACTGACTTTGCAGAACTGATCTACAAATCGCATCACCAAAAAATGCCACAAACAGTATTTTAGTTCAGAAATCCGATTTGTAGCGATCTTTAAAATGAAAATAAAGAGAAATGCCACAATTAATTCATATTATTGCTTCATCTTTACAAACATGTCTTAATTAGTTTAATAAAACAAAATCAACCATGAATTGGAAAATCTTTTTTCTTCACAGAATGAGCTTTCAGATCAAGGAAAGAAATGCTTTAAGCCAGACAGTAAATCAAATGTTTCTGACAGCAGTTCCCAGCAATGTGACATCAGCGTGCTGTTAAACTACACCGTTTGAAGGCCAGTTTCTCATTCATTTTACTGGAAAAGGGCAGTGACTGGAACTGGACTTTGAACCCAACTGTTGGCTCCCACTAATGGTGCCACTCTGCCCTGTGACCCTGGAGAATACACAGCACAGAGCAGAGAAACATTCTCCTGAACCATCTACATCTGTCTCACCAAAATCCATGGAGATGTTGGCGGGAGAAAGTAGCTGAAATAATGTCACCAGCAGTGACGCGTCAAAGACTAAAATGCAGATTGAACTTCCTTATCCGGCACCATTCCTGGCCGGCGGTTGGCACATGCGCAGAACCCAACCCGTCAAAATCCTACTCACCAATATAATCTTTCTCCTCGATAGGCTGCCTCCTCCTCGTTGCCTGCTGGAACTCCTGCAGCCACAGTCCTCGGGCCGGTCACTCCACCCCACAGCGCTCCCTCCGGGGGGTTGGGCCGACTCTTCGGGGCCCCCTGCACACTGATTGGCTGACTGACTAACTGACAGTCGGTCCAGCCAATCAGCGCACACATATATCCCAGCAACAGCACTTAAAGGCGCAGTTCACCCAAACACATGACCACCCCTCATCCGGCAAAATCCCTCGTTTGGGACAGGCAAGGTCCCTAGGGTACGATTAAGAGAGGTTCAACCTGTACTTAATACACGAGGCATCTTCAGCAAAACAATACTTTATCCCGTCCTTTGTTTAATCATAAACTGTCACGGCTCACGTTGTACAGTACAGTGGTCTCTCAAACCTCAGCACTGAATGCCGTTTAGACCACATTTATATACCAGCTTTGGACAAACACCCCAACAAAATGCTAACTTTTTAGAGCTGCGCTGTCTGGACTGCACGAATGCACCACAATCCCAGCTACCTAGAATTAGAATTATGGAGACTCCATGATATGTTTTAGGTAGCAAAATCAATAGATTGTTACACAGGAAAAACCTCCAGCCTACATCGTGTGTTTCACTCATCCATCACCCCGGTTCTCATTGATCGCCAAAGACTCTCTCTCCCCAACATATTGAAGTATAAATCCTAGTCCTGGTTTACAAAATCGCTCTATAGTCTCGCCCACCAATCTCTATTCATCTGCCAGTCTGTCACAACATTTCAACAAGTTAGTAAGCACGGGTTGTGAAACATCACATTTGATATTTCAATCCAAGCACCGTCAAGAGCCCCAATGTCCATCTATATACAGTGGTAAGCTGCTACCTGATTATTGTGGCAAAGGTCATCGAAAACTGCCTGGAAAGATCCAGTGGCAAATAAATTCAAGGCAGTGGTCGCTTTCATTGCTGTCGGGAAAATGTGCACCTCCCAGCTAACATTCTCCCCGACAATGGCAGCAAAATCTTCCAAGGCACTGAGTGGCCAATCATGGTCTGTATAACCAGCGCAGTCAGCATCGATACGTTGAAATCAAATGTCTTCAGTGACGCCTCACTCTGAATTCTTCCAAACTACTCTTATGCTCCTTCCCCCACACCAACTCTTCAGAATCCAGGAAGAGAGAATTTCCCCCACTCCAAACTTTACTTTCTCCAGTACTTACAAATGGCAGCTGAACACTACAGCAAAGTCCCAGAGCCACAGAAATACGTGTCGCTATCCCAACAAAGGTCCACAAACAACCAGTTACTTGTGCAACACTGGCTGGCTCAGAGTGATATCTGGCTCGATGGGGACCACTCTGCTGCTCATACACCACTTGTATCGCGCGATGTTTCCCCATGGTCGGGCTAGGGGCACGAACTGGGGAAATTGCAGAGAGTTCGGCCATGCCTAGCTGCTGCCATTTTCATGTGCTGAATCAGATCATAGAATGACAGAAATTTACAGCACGGAAGGAGGCCATTCAGCCCATCGTGTCAGTGTCAGCCGACAAAGAGCTACCCAGCCTAATCCCACTTTCCAGCTCTCGGTCCATAGCCCTGTAGATTACGGCACTTCAGGTGCACATCCAAGTACATTTTAAATGTGGTGAGGGTTTCTGCCTCTACCTCCCTTTCAGGCAGTGAGTTCCAAACCCCCACCTCACTCTGGTGAAAACCTTTCCCCTTAAATCCTCCTACCAATTATTTTAAATCTATGCCCCCTAGTTGTTGACCCCTCTGCTAAGGGAAATAAGTCCTTCCTAAATACTATATCTAGGCCCCTCATAATTGTATACACCTCAATAAGATCTCCCCTCAGCCTCCTCTGTTCCAAAGTCGGTGGAGTAGGTGATAATCTGATCTGCTTTTCTGAATGAGTAAAATTCTGGTGTGGGATTGTGAGCCACACCACCCAACTCCAGATCAAAGCTGCCCCCAAAACCCACGGCTTTGCAAAAGGAAGTTCCAGCACAAGAGATTACATTAAAAAAAAAGATTTAAGTGAAGCACTGTTATCTATTTCGGTGCAGTGAAACTTCACAATCATTTTAATTAAACAGGTTTTTTGTTCAATTTCCTTTCTAACACATGACATTGTGATGTATGCACCTGTGAGGATGCTTCAGTCACGTGATGTTCACAAGACTCAATAAAACCCCAGTCAGTTGAGTCTCGGTCATCCACGATGGGGTATGCAGTTGTGAGCCTGGTGGATGAAGTGGTAATGTCATCATCATAGGCAGTCCCTCGAAGCGAGGATGACTTGCTTCCACACCAAAAAGGGACGAGTTCACAGGTGTTTCAATGAAGGACCTAATATTCCAGATCCCGAACTACATCCTGAAGGGTGGAAGATGCCTGTGCTTGGATTTTTTTTAACGTATAGTGGCTGTTGCACACCAGCCACCACACGGGGCTTGACAGAGCGAGGTCTTGGTCCAGTAGCAAGGATTACCCAAGACTAACTAGAGACCAGTTCTGCTGCACGGACCTAGTGCACACACATATCGCAGTGTGGGCTGGCCCTTGCTACTCCTGGGCCCTCGCCTCTTCTGGGCCCCAGATTCATGCCTCTCCTGGACCCCGGTCACTTCCCTCTACAAACTCTTGCCGCTTTATCGTCCCTCCTGCTGTGCCTGCTCGTACTTCAATCAGCGACCTGGCTTCGTAGGCCATCGCCCTCCTGCAGCAGCACGCGCTGCTCCCTGCAGTCCGGCCCAGAAATCGGAACAGTCCCGGCCTGCAAGACCATCAGCAGGCCGGGGCATTGGAGGGAGCAGTGTGCGGTGGCATATTGGTAATGTACAGTGTGATTGTTAAACCTTTGCTAATAAACCAACTAGTTCTTAATAGCAAAGTGTTGCTCTGAATTCTTAAGCAAAGAACCCATGAAGCAAATACATTACAAACATGAATGACTGATTGCGCATAAACAACGAGGAAAAGTCTCCACCAGTCACTATAGAGGAGTTGTTCATACAACATATAGTTAGTGCTTCACAGTAGGAGGAACACTTAATGCAATCATCCTTCCTCCCTTTGCACCAACTAATCCGCTTTCACTCGAATCCAGTAATGATTTGTTACTGCTTTTCAAATTCAAATTAAGTCCCACTGATTTGATGAGACACTCCAATAACTTTACTCACAGCATAATCAAACAGAAATGAACAAATCAAATTATAGTTTTCTACGAAAGTCTGTTCCCTAATTAATTAAATTGATGCCATGATATGAATGAAGCTGGACATTAAATAATGTTAACAAACTTTTTTTTGGCAGAGTTTATATCGTGTTTAAAAGAAATGATGTGGTGAGGCCTCTGATGGCTCAAATGTGCCCCTTCTGTGATACGACTCGCACAGACCAGGCTAACGGCTTAAATCCCTAATCTGTATGGTCAGCCAATCACAGCTGGAGCAGCAAAAGAACATAAGAATTAGGAGCAGGAGTCGGCCATTCGGCCCCTCGAGCCTGCTCCACCATTCAATGAGACCATGGCTGATCTTCCACCTCCACTCCCGCATTATCCCCATATCCCTTGGTTCCACTCGAGCCCAAAAATCTAGCAATTTCTTTGAAAGAGATATCCAATCAGCATCACGCCCCTGAAAATGTTTCCGTTGCAAGTATTTTATTTCCCTTTTGAAAGTTATTCTGGATTCTGCTTCCACTGCCCTCCCACAGTAAGCTGAGCATTCCAGATCATAACTCGCTGCGTAAAAACAAATCTCTGGAAATGAGCAGCGAGTTGAGCTCAATGCAACCAGGCGGGGGAAGGGAAAAATATATAGGGGCGAATTTCAGCTGCTGGCTGCCCCTTGCCCTCTCAGGTGGAAGTAAAAGATCCCACGGCACTATTTCGGCGAAGAGCAGGGGAATTATCCCCAGTGTCCTGGGGCCAATATTTATCCCTCAATCAACATCACTAAAACAAATTATCTGATCATTATCACATTGCTGTGTGTGGGAGCTTGCTGTGCACAAATTGGCTGCCGCATTTCCCACATGGCAACAGTGACGACACGAAGTACTTCATTGGCTGTAAAGCGCTTTGAGACGTCTGGTGGTCGTGAAAGGCGCTACAGAAATGAAAGTATTTCAAGTCTTTGCTGGCAGTTGGAATTCGGGAAGGGGTGAGGTGGGCAAAGCAGGCACTAAGGTGGTGAGGTGGGCACTGAGGGGGGAGGTGGGCACACAAGATACCGAGGGACAAAGCGGGCACTAAGGTGGTGAGGTGGGCACTGAGGGGGGAGGTGGGCACACAAGATACCGAGGGACAAAGCGGGCACTAAGGCGGTGAGGTGGGCACTGAGGGGGGAGGTGGGCACACAAGATACCGAGGGGTGAAGCGGGCACTAAGGCGGTGAGGTGGGCACTGAGGGGGAGGTGGGCACACAAGATACCGAGGGGTGAAGCGGGCACTAAGGCGGTGAGGTGGGCACTGAGGGGGGAGGTGGGCACACAAGATACCGAGGGGTGAAGCGGGCACTAAGGCGGTGAGGCAGAGACAGCGGGCACTAAGGTGGGCACAGCGGGCACTAGGGGAGGTGGTCACAGTGGGCACTAAGGGGGAGGTGGGCACTAAGGGGGTGAGGCGGACACACCAGATACTAAGGGCAGTGAGGCAGTCATGGCGGGCACCCTTTGCTGCTCCAGGCTCGCCTGTTGCAATTTTCAGGCCGGTTTGTAAATGGACGAGCAGCAAGCCCACCTGATCCGGGTGTACGGCTTAACCTGGACCCTGTGCGCATTGTGCCGGTACAATGGGGCAGCCCACATCATGCACGCTCCGTCCATTCGAGCCAGGTGCTGACCAACCCAACCGTCCGATGTCAGCGGGGTTCCGGCTCTGCATTGTTGCCCAGTGACCCCTCAATACTGACATGTTCTAAACTTTCTAACTTTATTGCTTTAGGTTCAAAGTCATAATATTGTTAAGAGTCTTCATCACAAAGTCCTGTTTCAGTATCTGAGCACCTCATCCATAGAGCTTAAGAGGATTCAGCTATCAAATGCTGTACAGTGCTCTAGCAGCAGAATCAGACAGTGTCAGTGCAAGCAAGGAGAAAAGGTGGTAATTACCTCCGACACCATCTCACACACACGATTCCATCAAATCCAAGAGAGTCAGTAAAGCAGCAACTGACAACAGGGAATGTCAGGTGCATTGCAGAGGAGAAAGGCAGAAACATAGAAACATAGAAACATGGAAAATAGGTGCAGGAGTTGGCCATTCGGCTCTTCAACCCTGCATCACCATTCAATAAGATCATGGCTGATCATTCACCTCAGTACCCCTTTCCTGCTTTCTCTCCATACCCCTTGATCCCTTTAGCCGTAAGGGCCACATCTAACTCCCTCTTGAATATATCCAATGAACTGGCATCAACAACTCTCTGTGGTAGAGAATTCCACAGGTTAACAACTCTCTGAGTGAAGAAGTTTCTCCTCATCTCAGTCCTAAATGGCCTACCCCTTATCCTTAGACTTAGACTGTGTCCCCTGGTTCTGGACTTCCCCAACATCGGGAACATTCTTCCTGCCTCTAACCTGTCCAGTCCCGTCAGAATTTTATATGTTTCTCTGAGATCCCCTCTCATCCTTCTAAACTGCAGTGAATTTTAATCACAAGCATTCACATTTCAAGTATTTGCAACCTTAAGTAACTGGAAGGAGTTTTTGTTCCAAGCTGCCAAGCCAGTGCTAATTACACCACAGGTCATAAAGCAGCTTCAAATCAGCAAACCCTCCCTTCTGATCGAGGGCTGGAGCACTGCATGCAGTTCTGGTCACCACATTACAGGAAAGATGTAATTGCACTAGAAAGGGTACAGAGGGGATTCACGAGGATGTTGTCTGGACTGGAGAATTTTAGCTATGAGGAAAGATTGAATAAGCTGGGGTTGTTTTCTTTGGAACAGAGGAGGCTGAGAGGAGACCTTATTGAGGTGTATAAAATTATGAGGGGCCTGGATAGAGTGGATAGGACGGACCTGTTTCCCTTAGCGAGGGGTTTAGAGGGTAGTTGAGGGGAAATTTCTTCACCCAGAGGGTGGTGGGGGTCTGGAACTCACTGCCTGAAAGGGTGGTAGAGGCAGAAACCCTCACAACATTTAAAAAGTACCTGGATGTGCACCTGAAGTGCCGTCACCTACAGGGCTACGGACCGAGAGCTGGAAAGTGGGATTAGGCTGGATAGCTCTTTGTCGGCGACACGGACACGATGGGCCGAAATGGCCTCCTCCCGTGCTGTAAATTTCTATGATTCTATTCTCAAAGTTACAAATAGCTCCGATCGATAACCGTGCTACCATTCATTGAGCAATTTATAAACAAAGACCGAGGTGAAGATCCCACAGTGCAGAACACCAGCAAGGTAGAAGGAGCAGGGCAGGCAGGCGGCCAGGTAAATCAAGGAATCGTGATTCGCTTGGGATATAAAACCTGTAAATTGTGGGAGGAAGGAGAGACTGAGGGAGGCAAGAAATTTATTATAAATATTGTAAATAACCAATTGTTTTTCCTCTATCAGGCCGGTGACACACTACCTCAGGTGTGACACTGGTGGGCATCTTATTCCAAATAACGACACAATGCCAGTAATTGCCTGAAATAGACTCGGATACTATTAGTGTACCGGTACATGTGTTCGCACTGTTCCTCCATCTGGATATCAGGAACACTGGCAAACCAGCTCGAGTGAGTGACTAAGTATTGGCCCTTGCTCCCCCCCCACACCCGACCCCCACCGTGGCCCAGTGCTGGCCCCGCACTCCCAAATAACTCGAAAGTGAGCTGTATAAAAGAACCCAATAGGACCAATATGTCTTGAGAGATTTACTTTGTGAAATTCTCTAAACACAATTTTTTGTTACATAGAATATACAGCGCAGAAACAGGCCATTCAGCCCAATGGGTCTGTGCCCATGTTTATGCTCCACACGAGTCTGGCTGCTTATACACTGATGTATTTTGTGTCCAAATGAGCCCCAGCATAGTTGGACAGTGAAGCTTCTAGACCAGTTCTACTAATTTTTTATTTCAATGCTAATGCATTTTTTTTTAAGGATACATCAGTGGAAAAACTGCTCTACAACTGGGAATTGAAGCTGCAATCTGGTATTACCTTGAGGACGGACAGTTTGGGTGGCTACATTATAACTGAAACTACTCCAAAGCTGTTCTTTTCACATAAAACCATGTCATGGATGGCACTTTGCATTATCAGCAAGGAGCCAGAGAACAAAGCAGTGTAGAGCCAGCAGTATAACTCTGTGTTGCCAGCTGGCTGGCCACTGTTCTGAAGTGTGTGCCAAACTGCCACTGAGCCATAAATGACTAGTGAGGAGAGGTTACATTCTCGGCAGGCACTTAAAAAATCATTACATCTGTAACGGGAGGTAATGAATATGCCTTCAAGTGATACCTGCTCCGCCATTCAATAAAATCACGGCTGATCTGATCTTGGCCTCAACTCCACTTCCCTGCCCGCCCCCTTCACTCCCTAATCTACTCAGTATTAAAGCCATTGCAGTTCAATAAATTCCTGAAAATGTGGAATTTTATCTGTTGGTAAGTCAGATTGCAGAGAGCAATGGGACCTTAGTGAATAAAAGTTTTACACAATAAAGGACTGACACCGGTGTGGCTCCGATGCAAGATAAGCTGAAAGTAAAACAAAGGTTACCAAATACAATATCTCGCATTAAAAATACATTCTCATCTTTCCTGATTTACATGAGCTGGTCAGCTTGTTGCACTTTTGTTTATTTGACACTTGGATCAGGGAGGTGGGGAGTAGGGCTGCCACTGTACTCGATGGCTATGGGCCAGCCTTTACCCTTCGATATTAGGGCAACTGGATTGGCAATCTACTCAGTATTAATAAATGAATATTAACCCTGGGCAGGTATATTCCCTTGTGTATTGCCAGACAATTCGCCTACAGCTTCACCCAGGAACAATACCATGGCTGTGTGTTAAGAGGAAGAAGTTTCTATCCTGAAAAAACAACCAGGATGTCCGAGGAAGATGTGAAAACATAATCTGGATCCCTAACGATACAATGGAGTGTTGGGAAACAGTTGCTCCAATCGAGAATTCCAATAGAGGCAAACAAGTTAATTCGAACCTTTGTGATCTTGTCTCTCCAATCTGGAGCCCAGTGCATGCAGCAGAAAGCTCAGACACATTACATCACGTTCGATATTCTTGCATATCAAAATCATATTGTGTCAGCTGTGGCTCAGTGGGCAGCACTCTCGCCTCGGAGTCAGAAGGTCGTGGGTTCAAGTCCCACTCTAGAGACTTGAGCACGAAAATCTAGGCTGACACTCCAGTGCAGTACTGAGGGAGCACGGCACTGTCGGAGGGGCAGTACTAAGGGAGCGCCGCAGTATCGGAGGGGCAATACTGAGGGAGTGCCACACTGTCGGAGGGGCAGTATTGAGGGAGTGCCGCACTGTCAGAGAGGCAGTACTGAGGGAGCGCTCCACTGTCGGAGGGGCAGTACTGAGGGAGTGCTGAACAGTCAGAGGGGCAGTGCTGAGGGAGCGACGCACTGTCAGAGGGCAATACTGAGGGAGCGCCGCACTGTTGGAGGTGTCGTCTTTCAGGCGAGATGTTAAACCGAGGCCCCGTCTGCTCTCTCAGGTGGATATAAAAAATCCCATGGCACTATTTTGAAGAAGAGCAGGGGAGTTCTCTCCTGTGTCCAGGGGCCAATACTTATCTCTCAATCAACATAACAAAAACAGATTATCTGGTCATGATCACACTGTTGTTTGTGGACGCTTGATGTGCGAAAATTGGCTGCCTCGTTTCCTCCATTAGAACAGTGACCAAACTTCAAAAACGTACTTCATTGGCTGTAAAGTGCTTTGAGACATCCGGTGGCCATGAAAGGCTCGATATAAATGCAAGTATTTATTTCATATACTGCAATATTGTTTCAACCAGGTTTTTACAAATTAAGTAGGGAAATTGATGGGATTGAAGGCCGATAAAGCCCCAGGGCCTGATAGACTGCATCCCACTGAAGGAAGTGGCCCTAGAAATAGTGGAAACATTGGTGATCATTTTCCAACATTCCATGGACTCTGGATCAGTTCCCATGGACTGGAGGGTAGCTAATGTAACCCCACTTTTTAAAAAAGGAGGGGGAGAGAAAACGGGTAATTATAGGCCAGTTAGCCTGACATCAGTAGTGGGAAAAATGGTGGAATCAATTATTAAAGATGTAATAGCAGCGCATTTGGAAAGCAGTGACAGGATCGGTCCAAGTCAGCATGGATTTATGAAAAGGAAATCATGCTTGACAAATCTTCTGGAATTTTTTGAGCATGTAACTAGTAGAATGGATAAGGGAGAACCAGTGGATGTGGTGTATTTGGACTTTCAAAAGGCTTTTGACAAGGTCCCACACAAGAGATTAGTATGCAAAATTAAGGCACATGGTATTGGGGGTAATGTATTGATGTGGATAGAGAACTGGTTGGCAGACAAGAAGCAAAGAGTGGGAATAAACAGGTCCTTTTCAGAATGGCAAGCAGTGACTAGTGGGGCACCACAAGGTTCAGTGCTGGGACCCCAGCTATTTACAATATATATTAATGATTTAGACGAAGGAATTTAATGTAATATCTCCAAGTTTGCAGATGAGGTAAGTGGGCAAATGCATGGCAGATGCAGTATAATGTAGATAAATGTGAGGTTATTCGCTTTGGTGGCAAAAACAGGAAGGCAGAATATTATCTGAATGGTGACAGATTAGGAAAAGGGGAGGTGCAACGAGATCTGGGTGTCATGGTACATCAGTCATTGAAAGTTGGCATGCAGGTACAGCAGGCGGTGAAGAAGGCAAATGGCATGTTGGCCTTCATTGCAAGAGGAATTGAGTATAGGAGCAGGGAGGTCTTACTACAAATGTACAGGGCCTTGGTGAGGCCACATCTTGAATATTGTGTACAGTTTTGGTCTCCTAATCTGAGGAAGGACATTCTTGCTTTGGAGGGAGTGCAGCGAAGGTTCACCAGACTGATTCAAGGGATGGCAGGACTGACATATGAAGAAAGACTGGATCGGCTAGGCTTATATTTACTGGAATTTAGAAGAATGAGAGGGGATTTCATAGAAACATGTAAAATTCTGACAGGATTGGACAGGTTAGATGCAGGAAGAATGTTCCCGATGTTGGGGAAGTCCAGAACCAGGGGACACAGTCTAAGGATAAGGGGTAAACCATTTAGGACCGAGGAGAAACCTTTTCATAGAAACATAGAAAATAGGTGCAGGAGTAGGCCATTCGGCCCTTCTAGCCTGCACCGCCATTCAATGAGTTCATGGCTGAACATGCAACTTCAGTACCCCCTTCCTGCTTTCTCGCCATACCCCTTGATCCCCCGAGTAGTAAGGAGTTCATCTAACTCCTTTTTGAATATATTTAGTGAATTGGCCTCAACAACTTTCTGTGGTAGAGAATTCCACAGGTTCACCACTCTCTGGGTGAAGAAGTTTCTCCTCATCTTGGTCCTAAATGGCTTACCCCTTATCCTTAGACTTTTCACCCAGAGAATTGTGAACTTGTGGAATTCTCCACCACTGAAAGTTGTTGAGGCCCGTTCGTTGGATATATTCAAAAGGGAGTTAGAAGTGGCACTTACGGCTAAAGGGATCAGGGGGTATGGAGAGAAGGCAGGAATGGGGTACTGAAGTTGCATGATCAGCCATGATCTTATTGAATGGTGGCGCAGGCTCGAAGGGCCGAATGGCCTACACCTGCACCTATTTTCTGAAACGGGTGGGTGGGGTAAGAACACGGGGTGGGAAAGGACCTGGAGGGAAACGTGGCCGCAGGTGGGGGGGCAGGGGTTGTTTTTCAATTAAATTGTTAAATTGTTATTATTTTTACAAGTTTGGTATTTTGTTCGTGGGTGTTTGGGGTTGGGGGAGTGGGGGAGGGAGGGTGTGGGGGAATGGGGGAGTGGGGGGAGTGGGGGAATGGGGGAGTGGGGGAATGGGGGAGTGGGGGAATGGGGGAGTGGGGAGTGGGGGAATGGGGGAGTGGGGGAGTGGGTAATTTTGTTTTTAAATAATGCGTTCAACAATTATTGTGCCTTCTCTCTTAGTTACATTAAGCATAACATATTTACAGTTGTTCAGCATTATTTGTTCAGTCTTTTATTATAGCCTCACTTTACTTAAGCTAAGCATTAATGCAGATGCCAGGCCAGTGCAGGCAATGCAAAAATGAAACCTTTCGCAAATTAAATTTTCAATTAACCATAACTGTAAATGCAAATCTGAATATCCACAATTGAAGTTCATGCAAAGCATTCATAAATGAATTGCTAACGCAACAGCTTAGCAGCCGCATAACTGCTGCTGGGTACTGCTCTTCGGGAGGGGTGTGATGGTACCAGGGCTAGATCGCCAGGCTGGTTGCCCTCCCCAGGTCCTCGTCTGCCTCCTCTTTCGCCAGCTGGCTCTTCCGTCTCCCCTCCTTCTGGAGTTAGACCTGCAGCCCAATCTGGCATTATTTGTCCTCTCCTTATAGCTAGGTTATGCAGCATGCAACACACCACAATAAACTCAGCAATCTGGTCAGGGTGGTACTGTAGGCTGCCACCAGAATGATCTAGGCATCTGAAGCGCTGATTTAGGACTCCAATTGTTTTTTCAACGATGCTGCGTGTCGCTATGTGACTTTCATTGTAACGCTTCTCTGCCTCAGTAATGGGATTACGCAGATGGGTCATAGAAATATAAAAACATAGAAAATAGGTGCAGGAGTAGGCCATTTGGCCCTTCGAACCTGTACCACCATTCAATAAGATCGTGGTTGATCATCACCTCAGTACCCCACTCCTGCTTTCTCTCCATACCCATTGTTCCCTTTAGCCGTAAGGGCCATATCTAACTCCCTCTTGAATATATCCAACGAACTGGCATCAACAACTCTCTGTGGTAGAGAATTTCACAGGTTAACAACTGTGAGTGAAGAAGTTTCTCCTCATCTTGTCCTAAATGGCTTACTCCTTATCCTTAGACTGTGTCCCCTGGTTCTGGACTTCCCCAACATCGGGAACATTCTTCCTGCATCTAACCTGTCCAGTCCCGTCAGAATTATATATGTTTTTGTGAGATCCCCTCTCATCCTTCTAAACTCCAGTGAATACAGGCCCATTCAATCTGATCTCTCCTCATATGTCAGTCCTGCCATCCCAGAAATCAGTTTGGTGAACCTTCGCTGCACTCCCTCAATAGCAAGAACGTCCTTCCTCAGATTAGGAGACGAAAACTGTACACAATACTCCAGGTGAGGCCTCACCAAGGCCCTGTACAACTGCAGTAAGACCTCCCTGCTCCTATACTCAAATCCCCTAGCTATGAAGGCCAACATGCCATTTGCCTTCTTCACTGCCTGCTGTACCTGCATGCCAACTTTCAATGACTGATGTACCATGACATCCAGGTCTCGTTGCACCTCCCCTTTTATTAATCTGCCACCATTCAAATAATATTCTGCCTTCATGTTTTTGCCACCAAAGTGGATAACCTCATATTTATTCACATTACACTGCATCTGCCATGCATTTGCCCACTCACCTAACTTGTCCAAGTCACCCTGCAGCCTCTTAGCATCCTCCTCACAGCTCACACTGCTACCCAGCTTAGTGTCATCTGCAAACTTGGAGATATTACACTCAATTCCTTCATCTAAATCATAGATGTATATTGTAAATAGCTGGGGTCCCAGCACTGAGCCCCACTAGTCACTGCCTGTCATTCTGAAAAGGACCCGTTTATCCCAACACTCTGCTTCCTGTCTGCCAACAAGTTCTCTATCCACATCAATACATTACCCCCAATACCATGTGCTTTAATTTTGCACACCAATCGTTTGTTTGGGATCTTGTCAAAAGCCTTTTGAAAGTCCAAATACACCACATCCACTGGTTCTCCCTTGTCCACTATATTAGTTACATCCTCCAAAAATTCCAGAAGATCTGTCAAGCATGATTTCCCTTTCATAAATTCATGCTGACTTGGACCGATCCTGTCACTGCTTTCCAAATGCGCTGATATTTCATCTTTAATAATTGATTCCAATATTTTTCCCACTACCGATGTCTATAATTCCCTGTTTTCTTTCTCACTCCCTTTTTAAAAAGTGGGGTTACATTAGCTACCCTCCAATCCATAGGAACTGATCCAGAGTCTATAGAATGTTGGAAAATGATCAGCAATGCATCCACTATTTCTAGGGCTACTTCCTTAAGTACTCTGGGATGCAGACTATCAGGCCCTGGGGATTTATCAGCCTTCAATCCTATCAATTTCCCGAACACAATTTCCTGACTAATAAGGATTTCCTTCAGTTCCTCCTTCTCGCTAGACTCTCGGTCCCCTAGTATTTCCGGAAGGTTATTTGTGTCTTCCTTCGTGAAGACAGAACCAAAGTATTTGTTCAACTGGTCTGCCATTTCTTTGTTCCCCATTATAAATTCACCTGATTCTGACTGCAAGGGATCTATGTTTGTCTTCACTAATCTTTTTCTCTTCACATATCTACAGAAGCTTTTCAGTCAGTTTTTATGTTCCCTGCAAGCTTACTCTCATACTCTATATTTCCCCCTCCTAATAAAATCCTTTGTCCTCCTCTGCTGAATTCTAAATTTCTCCCAGTCCTCAGGTTTGCTGCTTTTTCTGGCCAATTTATATGCCTCTTCCTTGGATTTAACACGGTCCTTAATTTCCCTTGTTAGCCACGGTTGAGCCACCTTCCCCGTTTTATTTTTACTCCAGACAGGGATGGACAATTGTTGAAGTTCATCCATGTGATCTTTAAATTTGTGCCATTGCCCATCCACCATCAACCCTTTAAGTATCATTCGCCAGTCTATTCTAGCCAATTCACATCTCAGACCATCGAAGTTACCCTTCCTTAAGTTCATGACTCTCGTCTCTGAATTAACTGTGTAACTCTCCATCTTAATGAAGAATTCTACCATATTATGGTCACTCTTCCCCAAGGGGCCTCGCACAACAAGATTGCAAATTAATCCTCTCTCATTACACATCACCCAGTCTAGGATGGCCAACCCTCTAATTGGTTCCTCGACATATTGTTCTAGAAAACCATTCCTTATACACTCCAGGAAATCCTCCTCCACCCTTTTGCTACCAGTTTGGTTATCCCAATCTATATGTAGATTAAAATTGCCCATGATAACTGCTGTACCTTTATTGCACACATCCCTAATTTCTTGTTTGATGCTGTCCCCAACCTCACTACTACTGTTTGGTGATCTGTACACAACTCCCACTAGCGTTTTCTGCCCTTTGGTATTCCGTAGCTCCACCCATACCGATTCCACATCATCCAAGCCAATGTCCTTTCTTACTATTGCGTTAATTTCCTCTTTAACCAGCAACGCTACCCCACCTCCTTTTCCTTTCTGTCTATCCTTCCTAAATATTGAATATCCCTGGATATTCAGTTCCCAGCCTTGGTCACCCTGCAGCCATGTCTCCGTGATGCCAATTATATCATATTCATTAGTTGCTGCCTGCGCAGTTAATTCGTCCACCTTATTATGAATACTCCTCACACTGAGGCACAGAGCCTTCAGGCTTGTCTTTTCAAAGACACTTTGCCCCTTTAGAATTTTGCTGTAAACACAGATTGATTTCCTCATTTCTTGTCATTTTCCCATCAGGATGCAGATCTCCATAAAGTCAGGCAATGAGCCAGTCCAGGGTAACATTGGGGGTTACAAGTAACATTGGGGGTCAGAGGGTAAAATTGGGGGACAAGAGGATAACATTAGGGGGTCAGAAGGTATCATTGGGGTCAGTCACAGGGTACCAGTGGGATCAGTCACAGGGTAATATTGGGGTCAGTCACAGGGTAACATTGGGGTCAGTCACAAGGTAACATTGGGGTCAGTCACAAGGTAACATGGCGGGGCAGTAACAAGGTAACATGGCGGGGCAGTAACAAGGTAACATGGTGGGGCAGTAACAAGGTAACATTGGGGGGTCAGTCACAGGGCTGCTCGTTCCGGGTCACTATCTTTCTGGAGGGTATTTCCTTTGAAGATTCCTCTTGAAACTTCTCAAGCAGTGAGGTATAATATCGGTCAATAAATTATGAGGATCCTCTTCCCTACCTGACCTCTTTCAGCTTCCAGAACTATTCAGTCTCGCTAATAATCAGAGATTTGCCCCTCTGCAATTTGACTGGGTCTTGCGCATGTAAGCTGGTCGAATAGTTCAGGCTAACCTCCAGCTTTAGTGTCTGCATCTCAGACAAGTTTTAGTAAAAAGGTGAAGGATACAAGGGAGCGAGATGTCCACGGCGCCATTCAGCTCATACATTGCATTGATTTCAGGAGTGCAGTGTGTTAGTTACATTGGAATTAGGAGTAGGAGGCGGCCATTCGGCCCCTCGAGTCTGCTCCGCCATTCAATGGCCGATCTTCGACCTCAACTCCACTTTCCCGCACTATCTCCATATCCCGTGATTCCCTTAATATCCAAAAATCTATCGAGCTCAGCCTTGAATATACTCAAAGACTGAGCCTTCACAGCTCTCTGGGGCAGAGAATTCCAAAGATTCACCACCCTCTGAGTGAAGATATTTCTCCTCATCTCCGTCCTAAATGGCCAACCCCTTATTTATTTGCAAATGAAAATGCATTTCAATTGTCAGCACTTTGGGGCGAGGACGATGATGTTTTGCTCTTGCATGCAATTTAGCACCTTTGGGCACTTGGGTTAACATGCAATTCAATCAATGCTAGCACCTTTGGGTGCTTGGGTTAACATGGGGAAAAAATAATTTAACTACCGGAAGTGGCGTTTTCTGAGCATAGAATCTTCTGAAAGACAGAACCATTCATTCGTGTTAACAGAAGGCTGAATTACAGCCCAGAATCTTTTATTTTAATTGAGAAAAGAAAAGAGTCGAGGGTTTTTACCTAAGAAGAAAAAAGTGTTTGAAATTAAACATGAAATGAAATACAATCATTGTGGTTGCTTCTTCAAATTGAGAAGCCGAGGAACATCACGGCTAAGAAGAGTAGTAGAGAAGGCGATCTAGATAAATGAAGACATGCTGGTCAGGCCATAGAAACATAGAAAATAGGTGCAGGAGTAGGCCATTCGGCCCTTCTAGCCTGCACTGCCATTCAATGAGTTCATGGCTGAACATGCAACTTCAGTACCCCATTCCTGCTTTCTTGCCATACCCCTTGATCCCCCGAGTAGTAAGGACTTCATCTAACTCCTTTTTGAATATATTTAGTGAATTGGCCTCAACAACTTTCTGTGGTAGAGAATTCCACAGGTTCACCACTCTCTGGGTGAAGAAGTTTCTCCTCATCTCGGTCCTAAATGGCTTACCCCTTACCCTTAGACTGTGACCCCTGGTTCTGGACTTCCCCAACATTAGGAACATTCTTTCTGCATCTAACCTGTCTGAACCCATCAGAATTTTAAACGTTTCTATGAGGTCCCCTCTCATTCTTCTGAACTCCAGTGAATACAAGCCCAGTTGATCCAGTCTTTCTTGATAGGTCAGTCCCACCATCCCGGGAATCAGTCTGGTGAACCTTCGCTGCACTCCCTCAATAGCAAGAATGTCCTTCCTCAAGTTAGGAGACCCACCCTGTACACAATACTCCAGGTGTGGCCTCACCAAGGCCCTGTACAACTGTAGCAACACCTCCCTGCCCCTGTACTCAAATCCCCTCGCTATGAAGGCCAACATGCCATTTGCTTTCTTAACCGCCTGCTGTACCTGCATGCCAACCTTCAATGACTGATGTACCATGACACCCAGGTCTCGTTGCACCTCCCCTTTTCCTAATCTGTCACCATTCAGATAATAGTCTGTCTCTCTGTTTTTACCACCAAAGTGGATAACCTCATATTTATCCACATTATACTTCATCTGCCATGCATTTGCCCACTCACCTAACCTATCCAAGTCACTCTGCAGCCTCATAGCCTTATTAGTCAGGACATCGTGTTAGGGAAATTGATGGGATTGAAGGCCAATAAATCCCCATGGCCTGATAGTCTGCATACCAGAGTACTTAAGGAAGTGGCCCTAGAAATAATGGATGCATTGGTGGTCATTTTCCAACATTCTATAAACTCTGGATCAGTTCCTTTGGACTGGAGAGTAGCTAATGTAACCCCACTTTTTAAAAAAGGAGAGATAAAACAGGGAATTATAGACCAGTTAGCCTGACATCAGTGATGGGGAAAATATTGGAATCAATTATTAAAGATGTAATAGCAGCGCATTTGGAAAGCAGTGACAGAATCAGTCCAAGTCAGCATGGATTTATGAAAGGGAAATCATGCTTGACAAATCTTCTCGAATTTTTTGAGGATGCAACTAGTAGAATGAACAAGGGAGAACCAGTGGATGTGGTGTATTTAGACTTTCAAAAGGCTTTTGACAAGGTCCCACACAAGAGATTAGTGTGCAAAATTAAAGCACATGATATTGGGGGTAATGTACTGGCGTGGATAGAAAACTGGTTGGCAGACAGGAAGCAAAGAGTAGGAATAAACGGATCCTTTTCAGAATGGCAGGCAGTGACTAGTGGGGAACCGCAAGGTTCAGTGCTGGGACCACAGCTATTTACAATATACATTAATGATTTAGATGAAGGAATTGAATGTAATATCTCCAAGTTTGCAGATGACACTAAGCTGGGTGGCAGTGTGAGCTGTGAGGAGGATGCTAAGAGGCTGCAGGATGACTTGGACAGGTTAGGTGAGTGGGCAAATACACAGCAGATGCAGTATAATGTAGATAAATGTGAGTTTATCCACTTTGATGGTAAAAACAGGAAGGCAGATTATCTGAATGGTGACAGATTAGTAAAAGGGAAGGTGCAACGAGACCTGTGTGCCATGGTACATCAATCATTGAAAGTTGGCATGCAGGTACAGCAGGCAGTGAAGGCAGCAAATGGCATGTTGGCCTTTGTAGCGAGAGAATTGGGGTATAGGAGCAGGGAGGTCTTACTACAGTTGTACAGGGCCTTGATGAGGTCACACCTTGAATATTGTGTACAATATTGGTTTCCTAATCTGAGGAAGGACATTCTTGCTATTGAGGGAGTACAGCAAAGGTTCACCAGACTAATTCCCGGGATGACAGGACTGACATATGAAGAAAGACTGGATCGACTGGGCCTGTATTGACTGGAGTTTAGAAGAATGAGAGGGGATCTCATAGAAACATATAAAATTCTGATGGGATTGGACAGGTTAGATCCATGAAGTATGTTCCTGATGTTGAGGAAGTCCAGAACCAGAGGTCACAGTCGAAGGATAAGGGGTAAGCCATTTAGGACCGAGATGAGGAGAAACTTCTTCACTCAGAGAATTGTGAGCATGTGGAATTTTCTACCACAGAAAGTTGTTGAGGCCAGTTCGTTAGATATATTCAAAAGTAAGTTAGATGTTGCCCTTATGGCTAAAGGGATCAAGGGGTATAGAGAGAAACCAGGAATGGGTTACTGAAGTTGCATTATCAGCCATGGTCATATTGAATGGTGATGCAGGCTCGAAGGGTCGAATGGGTTTCTCCTGCACCTATTTTCTGTGTTTCTATGCTTGAGGAGAGAGTCAGTCGGAGGTGGAGCTCCAACAGCGACCTGCGGATTCTCTGATCCACTCCATGCTGGGAACATGGGGTGGCGAATTACCCCTATATGTTCGACATTGGAATGTAATAGAGGCGTCTTCATGGGATCGCACCAGCAGAGTTTGGAAGCTTTACTCCATCTACTGAAAATCACTGGCAAATATTTAACGCTTGAGTATTTTCATGTTGATTGTGTGTTCAGGATCAGATCGGCTTCTGTGACCACCCAGGGCTGCCACTCACACTTGGGTCCATCTGTATTAGGTGGGGAGCAGATGAAGATCACCCAGGACAAATCTTCATCAAACTGACCCTGCTGGTTGCTGAGAGCAAAGACAAGAGGAAGTATGTGTAGCGGACTTTCTCTGGGCCTGCCCCTGGCACAACACAATGCCCACTAACCCATGCCGAATGCCAAGGCTCCCTCCTCTGGATGCCAACCTGGATGACGAAGTTGATGCGTGTACAATGCAGGGTTTGTGTCGGGGTTTTACCCGAAGATTTGCAGTGTCACATGACATATAGAAAGGCTGTCGAGCGATTTGTCTGGTTATACATTATATTGCACATGGCAGTAGTAAGCCCCACCTCCCCAACCCTTTCCATTCTGGGTCCTTGTCCTTGTGTGTATTCCCCTTACAAGTTCTCAAAGCACAGTGCGCGTTACCTTGTAATTAAAAGTGAATGGCAGCAAATTAAATACTTCAGCAATTATCAGGGTAGTAATTAAACTGATCTCCACAGTTCATATCTGAAGGCAGTCGGATTATATTAATTTCCATTCTGTTCCTTGGCCCAAGCTTACTTCGCCTGCCATAATAAATTAGTTCCAAAGTACTTTGGTAAATCTTTATTACACGCTCTCAAATCCGGCCACTTTATTGACGATCAGCTGCACGGCGCGTCCCTCGATCCCGTCCATCTCCTGCCACAAGCTGCACATAGATTGGCAGATTTCATTTCATTGAGCCGTCTGGTTTTGCTACGAATCTCCCCAAAGACATTTATTCGAAGCTCAGGGTCACTGGGCGGAGTACAGTTATTGGCAGTAAAAGTGCAATTTTACACGTGGTCTATTCGACCCGAGACCAATTGTACAACCGGGAAACACCTTATCCAAAAACCATCTCGCACCCCTGCCCAAATCAGAGTGACTCAAACACGCGAGGTTTCAAGCGGTGTGTTCTCTTGGCAGTTTCCCATTCCCACTGCCTGGCGGTCATTTGGAGAAGAGGGTTATCCGCAGGTCACAGAACTCGCCTGGATTTCACCCCATTGGGAATCAGAATCAGGAGGTTCCACCATCCAGGTAAAGACAAAAAGCTACCCCAAGGTCAAAATAAGTGAAATACTTAAAGAAAACTCACAGCAGTTCCAGCAAATAATTATTTTCATTAAATTCTCCTGGCTTTTCCCACCATCATTCCCCCTTCTCCTCCTGACATCTTGTTCAGTCGATGCCAGCCTCTGGAACCTCACCTCAGCGCACACTGTTCATTTACCCGTCAGCAAATAGATATTCAGGGAATCAAGAGATATGGGGATAGTGCAGGAAAGTGGAGTTAAGGTAGAAAGATCAGCCATGATCTTATTGAATGGCCAACTCCTGCTCTTAATTCTTTTCTTCTTATGTAGACAATAAAGCCCAGATTTTCCACCCAGACTAAATTTTGAGCATAATATTGGTGGGGCTCCATTTTCAGTCGTCCCAAACTTTACATCTACCCTGCCCCAGTTTTCTGAGCGTTTCATTTTAATAATGCACGCCAAGGCACAGTGGAACGACGGCCTGATTGGCAGCTCAGCATTTGTGTGTGCATGAAGGTGGTGCGGGAGGGGGCGCGATCATGCTGCTGCAGTATTAAAGGCCTGCAGCAGGTTAAAGATGTCAACACAATAGAAACGCGTGAAGATAACAATAGCTAAATCTGTCCGCAAGCCACATGGGTCAGGTTTGCTGCAGTGCAGTTAGCCCCAGATTCTTTGAAGCAGTTAAAGTGCTTCCCTCAGAAGTGAAAGCGTGCAGGAACACCCCGTTTGGATCAAAGTGACGCATGTTTCAAAAGGTGCAAACCGATATGGCCCAAACGGAACTACTTGATAAATGGATCATAACTGGTTCAGTTCAAGTTCCATTGGGTCCGGTGCTGGGCTTTTTTTACAAATCTGTTTTTCTAATGAAGACATTGTCAGTGGAACTTGGTTCTGGATAAAATTTCAAAGTAGCCATTCACCTTTCTCATCCACTGAATAGATCTTTATTTGGACAATATACATGTTTTAAATTTGCTAGATAGATAGATAGATAGATATCAAGTAAGAACTTATCCCAATGAGTAACATCATTATCATCATGTCTAGCTCCTTCTGTCCGACACACACACACACACACACACTTATTGTACGCTTAAATACTACAGACGTACCCAGAATATTTAGCAACTTTACCCTGCATTGTGTTAAAAGTAATATTCCTTGTACACTTCACACATTTATCTGATCTCACTTCAATCAATTGGACGGTTGCAATTTCCCAAATGATGTTGACATTGTAATCTGTGAATAGGCCACGAGTAAAATTCAATCAAACAGCTGTGCAAAGCAGTTCGACATCAAACCTCCTGCAATGCGCACAACTTACTCAAGATCCATTGAACATTAGCATCTGAAGCAATGAACATTATATACCACTTTGCATCCCATAACTCCAAGTATCACAATGACAATTCCTACATGGACACATGAAGTGGGTAGAAAGAAAATCCTGTCCAAAATTCAACCCAAATAGCATAAAAGGACTTGAGGCAAATGTCATGCCTATTTCTTATGTTCTTTTCAGAAAGTCTATCAAACCGTTCTGCAGAACTGGTTATCATTCATTATCAGTCTCCTCTGGTGGTTTCGGCATGACATCAAATCCAGCAGCTTGAGAAACACAAACCAGTTATTCAGGCACCGACACTGCTCCAATACCTCGGCCCCAGAGCTGCACACTGACAGAATCATGGCTTTCACATCCTCACCAACTTCCAACTGTACCATGGCACTGCAGGAGAATACAACCACACCAAGCCTGAAAACACACATCGGTGGAAATCATTTGATTAGAGTTATAACGAATTTGTTCATAGGTTTATATGTAACCTTCAGGGCTGCTGATCGAGGGCCGTGTGGCTCTTTGTCGGTCGGCGCGGACAGGATGGGCCGGAATGACCTCCTTCTGCGCTGTAAATTTCTATGTTCGATGAAAAGGGCGACAAACAGGGAGTGAGCAAGGGCTAAATGAGGGGGTGGGGGGGGGGGGGGGGAACGACTGTATTATAGAATGATGCATATAGCAGGCACGATCAACATGATTTGCTCGCAGTACACGATGAATGGTGAAATTATAAAGTGCAGCAATTAAATAATTCCTGTAATCACAAGCTACTGATTGATGCTACTTGAAATCTCTACTTCGCTGTATATGTGAGCTTTAATGAATTTAATTAAGTGGTTGGAATAGCAACACGTCACTTGAAATTGGACAATTCTGAGTTTCAGAAAATTAGTGCCCTGGGAATATCCTGAGGTGTGAAAGGAGCGACATTAAATACAAGATCTTTCTCCCTCACTCTCAAAACTTCAGGACCCTCTTCAATATTAAATACCCGTGAATTGTCCTGCTGAGGAAAAGTAGAGTGGGTTTGGTTGGGAAAGGGGTAGCCATCAGGTATCAATCAATAACCCAGTACGAGAGTTCAATGTGACACAGTTGACAGCAACTTCCCAATAGTGGTGCCAACTGAAGACCTTACACAATATTTTGGATTCAAGCAAGTTGCTATCTATAAGGGAGACTTATTTTGCTCCTCTAACTTGTCACTTGCCGCTCCTCACTTTAGATACACTTTTGATGGGTCTGGTCGCAAAGTCTCCGTGCCTCTACCCCGGCTACAAACAGCTGGCTCAGCATAGACAGGCGTCCTGGGGCTGGGGACCGCCCTGCTTTGGTTGATTCAAGTGCGCGTTGCTTGCATTGGGTTGACCATCGATGGAATGGGAGGATTCATTTCGTGGCATTCGCTGCTTCCTTACATTTTAAAATCATGGCCTGGAGCATTTTCACTGAACCCAATTCATGCAGACTGCAAAAAAATAATTTTAAAAATCCACGTTGTAAATGATTCAATGTGTTATTTGATCCAAGCCTGTTTGATCATTATTTTCTCGCTACTAGCCTGCACTCCCAATAACAAACTCATAGAAACATAGACACATATAAAAATAGGTGCAGGAGTAGGCCATTCGGCCCTTCTAGCCTGCACCGCCATTCAATGAGTTCATGGCTGAACATGCAACTCACTGCTGGTTTTTGTGAGACTGCCTAGACATTGCAAATTGATTTGTGGAAACAATGGGCCTTTGCAGCTTTTACTAATCTCATTTCCTCCCCGTCCTTTCAGTAGCATCACTGATAGAAAGACCACGCCTGGTCAGAGCGGGTCGCAACGCCTATACACGCATCCAGATAATTGTACAAGGTTCAGTTGGTCAATACATTATGGACGCGCTTATTTGTACTGCACACATTGCCTCCATGCTCCACCCTTTGTCTATGATTGGTCCCCTTGGAGGATAAACCACACCCTGAAGTTTCACTGCAATGTGTAACTGGAACCGCCCAGGCCAAGGTCTTACTGACTTTGCAAATTGTAACTGGATTCATTTTGGCTTCCTGAAGCGACAGAGGACAGCAAGAGCCAGCCAAAGTCCGTCCTTACACCAGCACAAGAGCTTAGCCCCTCCCCCCACCATAGATGGGGCATTGTGTGCGGATTGGTAACATGTTTATTGGGTATGAAGTGAATAGTGACAGTGTTGTGATTTCTGGAATCCAACGATGTCCCTTGTAGGGGGTTGGAAGAACGTGATCCGTCTTCCCTGAGTTCCCTCTCTCCCCTCCAAACTCTCTCCTCGTCACCCTCTCTCTATCTGCCCCGTCCCTCTCTCTTCCCTCTCGTCTCTCTCTCCTCACCCACCCCCCTAATCTCTCTCTCTCCACCCCCGTCTCTCTTCCACCCCTCCCTCCCTCTCTCCCCCCACCCTGTCTCTTCCTCTCTCCCTCCCCCCCACCCTCAGTCTCTTCCTCCCCCCCACCCTCAGTCTCTTCCTCTCTCTCTCTCATCCCCCCCCCACCCCCAGTCTCTTCCTCTCTCTCTCTCTCCCCCACCCTCAGTCTCTTCCTCTCTCTCTCTCTCCCCCACCCTCAGTCTCTTCCTCTCTCTCTCTCTCTCTCTCTCTTCCCCCCACCCCCGTCTCTTCCTTTCTCCCTCCCCCCCCCACCCTCAGTCTCTTCCTCTCTCCCTCCCCCCCACCCTCAGTCTCTTCCTCTCTCTCTCTCATCCCCCCCCACCCCCAGTCTCTTCCTCTCTCTCTCTTTCTCCCCCACCCTCAGTCTCTTCCTTCCCCCCCCCCACCCCCAGTCTCTTCCTCTCCCCCCCCACCACCCCCAGTCTCTTCCTCTCCCCCCCCACCACCCCCAGTCTCTTCCTCTCCCCCCCACCACCCCCAGTCTCTTCCTCTCCCCCCCACCACCCCCAGTCTCTTCCTCTCCCCCCCACCCCCAGTCTCTTCCTCTCTCTCCCCCCCCACCCTCAGTCTCTTCCTCTCTCTCTCTCTCCCCCACCCTCAGTCTCTTCCTCTCTCTCTCTCTCTTCCCCCCCACCCCCGTCTCTTCCTCTCTCTCTCCCCCCCACCCCCAGTCTCTTCCTCTCTCCCACCCCCAGTCTCTTCCTCTCTCTCTCCCCCAGTCTCTTCCTCTCTCTCTCCCCCAGTCTCTTCCTCTCTCTCTCCCCCAGTCTCTTCCTCTCTCTCCAGTCTCTTACTCTCTTTCCCCCCCCCCCACCACCACCACCCCCATCTTCTCTCTCTTCCCCCCCACCCCATCCTCTCTCTCTCCCCCCCACCCCCATCCTCTCTCTCTCCCACCCCCATCCTCTCTCTCTCCCCCCCCCCACTCTCTCCCAGTTTCTCCCTCTCGACCCCCCCCCCCAACTCTCGGTCCCCCGCCGTTGCCGCTCTCGGCAATCCATGGGGCCGCTCGCCCGCCGAGATTGGCAGTCTCGGGCCTCAGGTCCTGCTTCTTGGCATCACGTGGAGTGAATGATTCTGGGCCGGGCGGGGGTGGAGCTTGTCAGACGCATGCGCAAAAGTGCAGTACCAAATAGTTACATCAACAAATTATCACAAAATATTAATTAGGTGCATGATGCTATGGTTATTATTGCTGCATTTGCAAACCTTAGTTGTGACATTTTGTCTGATCGAAGGAGCAGGTAGAGAATGTGTGGGTGTAATTCATCGCAGGCGACTTGTTCCACTATCTCATGAGCAAACGGGAGTGATTTAGGTTTGGAATGGGATATGGATCGTCGCCGAGAGCTCTTCATTCTGTATTGGGAAAGTACATAAAAGCAGAATTGGAGATAATTTTATGCAGGAACTATATTAATTGTAAGATGCGCACTTGTTTCAGTGACATCAAAGTGAGCATTGCTTTCTCCGCAACAGTGCTGTCTGCTCGCAAACATCTCCGTGAAATGTCATATACAAGGATCGATTTCCCTCTGTCCTACTCCCAAATATTGCCCGAAAAATGGATACACTGCAAAGGGTGCTAATCCCGCCCCCAGCAGTACTGCACAACTTCACCCTTGGGACTTTTCTGGGTTCTGCACCTGACTGGGTACAAGTTACACAATGGCTCACTGCAACAGTGACGACACTCCAAAATCCTTCATTGGCTGGAAGGCGCTTTGAGACGTCCAGTGATCGTGAAAGGCGCTATCGAAATGCAAGTCTTTCTTTTCATTCTATGAGATTCTGCTTTCCTCTAATGAGGCTGGATGTTAATCAGGGGGAAAATGTCTGCACAAAAAGCTGGCTTTATTGTTCCCAGGGCTGCCATTACAATAAATACTTCCATGCTTAAAGTGACAGAATGGCATTGTCGGGAAACGGCTTCACTTTTTATATTTTGAATTGGACAAACAATGGTTTTACAGCTTCTGCAGTTGCTACCTATGGTGAAGAAGACGGTGTTCAACACGTTACCACCCTCCCCACGTTGGAAGCAGCCGCAAGCCCCCCTCTTCTCTCCACCCTCCCACCACTGCTGAAGTCATTCGCCCGAGCCCCTCCGAGCCCATTGATCACCGTGTCCCGACCACCAGGCCAGAATCTGCCCGTCCCCCTGACCGGACAACTGCTCCATCCAACCTGGAATAAAAACAAATGCCTCACAGTCAAACCTGCACCCTCCTCCGATTCCTGGAGCATCCTATTCTTCATTCACTGAGATGGGGAAGTGCGGGAGAGTGGAGTTGGGGTCGAAGATCAGCCATGATCTCATTGAATGGCGGAGCAGGCTCGAGGGGCCGAATGGCCGACTCCTGCTCCTATTTCTGATAACTAGTGTCCCTGTTCCTCGGCCAGGCGGGCATCCTTGGTACCGCGGTGACAGCCCTTCACCAACTCTCGGCATGGCAGATTGCAGGGTTACCTGAACGTTGCTCCGGATGCTGTGGTCACACCAGCCCAAGCTCAAAGGCCACACAGCCTTTAAATAAACATGCAGACCACCAGCACATAAATCACAGCTTCCGACAAGAAAAGACTTGCATTTGTATAGCGCCTGTCATGACCATCCGACATCTCAAAGCGTTTTACAGCCAATGAAGTACTTTTTGGAGTGCAGTCACTGTTGTAATGTGGGCAACGTGGCAGCCAATTTGCGCACAGCAAGCTCCCACACACAGCAATGTGATAATGATCAGATAAACTGTTTTTGTTATGTTGATTGAGGGATAAATATTGGCGCCAGGACATCGGGCATAACTCCCCTGCTCTTCTTTGAAATAGTGCCATAGGATCTTTTACATCCACCTGAGAGGACAGACGGGGCCTCAGTTTAACATCTCATCTGAAAGACGGCACCTCTGACAGTGCGGCGCTCCCTCAGTACTGCCCCTCCGACAATGCGGCACTCCCTCAGTACTGCCCCTCTGACAATGCAGCGCTCCCTCAGTACTGCCCCTCCGACAGTGCAGCGCTCCCTCAGTACTGCCCCTCCGACAGTGCGGTACTCCTTCGGTACTGCCCCTCCGACAGTGCGGCTCTCCCTCAGCATTGCACTGGGAGTATCCGCCTGGATTTTTTGTGCTCAAATCCCTGGAGTGGTACCAGGACCCACCACCTGCTGACCCAGAGGCGGGAGTGCTGCCCCCAGACACAGCTGGTATATTATATGGAAAAATGTGTCAGTCTTTATGCACAACAGGATCCCACAGGCATACTGGAAGAGTCTTGGTGCTGGGTCACAGGAGAATGTTGGCTCGGACACGGCAGAACGCTCTGCTCTTCCCCGAATAATGCCACAGAATCTTTCACCTCCACCTGAACAAGACAGGCCTTTTGTGAGGCACTTGTAACTCGATGGGTCACACTACTGGCGAATTGCCCCGTTGCCCACAAGACCTTGTGACTCTGTCATTGCCTCCAGTTTCATACTTTACAATCGGGTTTTCTGCTTCTGTATCTGCCTGGCCTCGATTTTCTTTACATTCATTGTAACAGGTAGAAAATCCACTTACAGCTTCCGAATTTGCCTTCACAAGCAAAAAGGAGGCTTAGATTAGAAACTGGAGATGAAATGAATCCTCAAACAGAACTGATTCACACAATCCTCGTGTCCAAATCTGTTCACCCATTGAGCAGAAACTGCTGACAGCACAAACAGAGTTTATTTAATCAGAGATCCTTTCAACAGCACGACAACATGTGGGGACTCAGCCTCAGCTGCACAAAAGGGATTTCAAGCTCATGTTCAAAATGAAATTCAAACCAGGCATCTACTGAACATGGATATTATTGTCAGCCATGCACACATGGTCTTTGTAAACGCAGACCCCCTGTGTATTTGGTGTTACTGATTGAATCTTCAGTGTGGCAGTTCATGAGTACAAAATGGGTCAAAAATGGAAAGCCAGTGGAGACTGTGTGGAACACTAGTTTCAACACTAACCTTTTACCTGTGGGAGCAGAGTTTAAAATAGAGCCCAGACTGATAGTGTTACAATTCTGCTCATCAAAATTCCATGGAGTAGATTTTCATCATTGAAATGAGCAGAATGTAAATCAGGTCCGCTCTGCCACATTATAAAGGTTGGTGATCCACTCACTCACATTATAAAGGTGAGTGATCCACTCGGTCACATTATGAAGGCAGGAGATCCACTCGGACACATTATAAATGTGGGGGTTCCACTCAGTCACATTACCACACACGTGAAGACCAACATCTACCCATAAGTGAAATGAGTTTAGCGGCAGCCCCAGTCCGGTTTGAGTCGATACAAAACGGAGCCATTTTGACTCTGTCGACAGTAGATTGGGAATAGCACTGAGAGGGGCAACAGGATGGAGCCGAGATGGCAATACATCACATTGGGGCAATAAGGGCCCTCAGGCTGGAGCTGAAACACATTGTTGGGACAAAGTAGAGTGAACTTTACTCTTCACCTGACTGAAAAGTGCCTGATGAGGAGCGTTCTATTCCCCAATATTCCTCGCACAACATGCTCACACACACAAAAAAGGCAAAAAAAGTTTTTTAAAAACACTATTGTCACAGCAAGCTGGTAGAAACATGTTGCCGTCTTCGATTCCCCACAAAGTGTGTCTCCCGAACTTGCTCGAGGCATCGGTAGCAGGTCAGGTGAGCAGGCTTTTATTAAATAAAAATGAGTGGAAAAGATAAGATCATTTTTTTAAGTGTTTAGGTAATGATCAATCTACATTTATAAAGGCTGTAGGTAGAAAGGAAGATTGAAGATAAAGAGTTCGAGGAGATAAGCCAATGGTTGCTGACATCAACATGGTGAACAGAAGATGAAAGGTGGACAAGTTTGGAGAGCGGGAGATGCAGAGGCACGAGGACTAACATCAAGACCTGTTCTAACTCACATTCAGACACAAAATAACTCGATACAAGAGCAAAATTTGTTTATGTTACACCAAAAACTTTGTTCTTCCTTTTCTGCAACTGCAAACATCTGGCAGTAACGGTGAGGAAAGAGGTCTCATGGGGAGAGGTTTGTGTGAGTGGAGGGGGACTCGAGGTGGTTAGAGGGAAAGGTCAGGACTGCCTCCGTGATCCTGATGAGGGAGGCACTATAGTTCTGTGTCCATGGCAATGTTAGAGAGGGTGTAACTGATAGATCTCCTTCACAGCAATTCTTCATGTCTGGTTGAGGATGGGATGTATCCAAGTCCTAAATAATGCTGTGCATTGAAGGCCTGGTGGAGAATGAGTCATTCACACATGATCATCGCTGACCACGTGTGACTCTTGGAATTGAAGGCCAAGATTGTACAAATAATTATTACACACAAAATTAACATGCAAACTGGAGGAGTTCCTTTCTCCATTTTCTGGAGATCAGACAGAGGAATGCCCCACTGAAATTTACATAATGTTTTACCAAAATAGACAGATTTAAATGGTGTTTTTGATATTTTTACTGGTTCCCTTTCACGAATTCAATTAGTTTGAGTTAAAACCGGAGTTTCTGATAAACAATTAAATCGAGGGGCGAGCGATGGTGAAGGAAAAAAGGAAGGAACAAAACGAAAATGGTCTGTTGCTCGACTAAATGATTGGTCAACATTAACTGGAAGTAATGCGCTGTTTCAGGTTAGAATGGAATAGTGTCTATATTTGTTACTCTAGTCATGGTTGCTGCTTGGTGGAACAGGCTCAAGGGGCTGAATGGCCCATTCCTGATCTTTGGTCCCATTTATTTCTGACAGTAAATTTTGAAAATGAATCCACAGACATGATACAACTGGGTACTAATAAGCGTTGACATTCAGCATTCTGCTGAACGACTCTTCCATCTACAGACAATGCAACAATTGAGCCAGCAGACAGAACGGAGCAAACTGTAGCATATGGTGTGTCAGACTCGTGCTTTCATCTGTCCCCGTCCTGTTCCTGATTAGAACTCTTGGGGATTATTCATTACACACTTATAATTCAGTCTTCAACATGGTTCCATGAAGAGCAAGATATTTCTTAGCCACCAGAGCTGTAAGGAGTTCTTTCAGCTCTCCCATTAAGGAGGTAGACTCAGACAAGACATCTCCCCGAGGGAAGGTGAGCGGATAATTGGAGAGGCAATGGTCGTGTGTTGTTCTCATGAACCCGTCAGCAATTATTCTATTTGTGCGACCTTCCTATACCGTGACGTGAATATATTTTAGTCTGTGGGTAGCTGCCACATTATACTTTTGATATTTTTTTGATTAACATCCCAAGTGGAATGTAGAAAGGCCTCTATTGTCTTGCACCAGACTTAAAAAAAGAACGTGGGAGTAAGACAAGGAGGCACAGGTTTAAACTACAATGCAAATTATGACTGATGTCAGGGAGATCTTCTTCACACAAGAACTGATCAACAAATTTAATCTATATTTCATTGACTATTGAAGATTAAGGGGTGTTCTAATTGATGATTACAGGTTTTGATATGGTAGTCAGAAACTATTCCTTCGGAGGGGGGGGGGGTGGGGTGGGGGAGGAGTCCAGAACAAGCGAGCTTAACCTTAAAATTAGAGGTAGACCATTCAAGGGTGATGTGAGGAACTCCTTCAGGGCAAACGAGCCCAAGGTGGACAGAGGAAACGTTTCAAGGACACCCTCAAAGCCTCCCTGATAAACTGCAACATCCCCACCAACACCTGGGAGACCCTGGCCAAAGACCACCCTAAGTGGAGGAAGTGGATCCGGGAGGGTGCTGAGCATCTCAAGTTTCATCGCCGAGAGCATGCAGAAACCAAGCGCAGGCAGCGGAAAGAGCGTGCGGCAAACCAGTCCCACCCACCCCTTCCCTCAACGACTATCTATCCCACCTGTGGCAGGGACTGTGGCTCTCGTATTGGACTGTTCAGCCACCTAAGATCTAATTCTAAGAGTGGAAGCAAGTCTTCCTCAATTCCGAGGGACTGCCAATGATAATGATGTCAGGAAGCACTTCTTCACACAAAGGGTAGTAGAAATCCGGAACTCTCTCCCTCAAAAAGTTGTTGTGGCTGGTGGTCAGTTGAAAATGTCAAAACTGAGATTGAAAAGCTTTTATTGGCTAAGGGTATTAAGGGATATGGAACCAAAGTGGGTAAATGGAGTTCATAGGCAGTCCCTCGGGGTAGAGGATGACTTGGTTCCACACTAAAAATGAGTACTCAGGTGACTGATGAACATTTTAAACAGTGGAAGATGCCCGAGCGTGAATTCTTTTAATATGGGGTGGCCGTTGCACACCAGCCACCACACAGGCATGACAGAGCAAAGTCCAGTGGCAAGGATTAACCAAGACGACTGGAGACCGGTTAACAAACCATCCATGATGTAATGGAATGGAAGAACAGGCTCGAGGATTTGAATGGCCTCCTCCTGTTCCTATATAAAAAATGTATAGATCCCCAATAATCAGATACTTGGCAGAATCAGTTGAAAGGAGGAAGCACGTGGGAGACAGAATCAAAAAAAGTTACAAAGAAGTTAATATCACTTTGATCTCTTTTTCATTCACTATTGGGTTTTGACTTGTATGATATATTTACTAATGAAAATGCTTTTCAATGTTTGAAGATGACTTGAGGGAAATGATTTATTCAGTTTCACATATTGAAAAAGAGAACATTTAATAAAACATAGAAGGACTATAGTGCGGATCAACATTACTCTCGTCATGTGCAGTGAGTTGGACCTATCTCATGTTGGCTGTTTATAACCGAGCTCTGCACATTATCAGCAGCAGTACCTCGCAGTCGAGGAAGATTTGATTCCACTCAAAGTGAGTTCTCAGGTGGCTGAACAGTCCAATACGGGGATTACAGTCTCTGTCGCAGGTGGGACAGACAGTGGTTGAAGGAAAGGGTGGGTGGGACTGGTTTGCCGCATGCTCTTTCCGCTGCCTGCATTAGTTTTCTGCATGCTCTCGGTGACGAGACTCGAAGTGCTCAGCGCCCTCCCGGATGCTCTTCCTCTACTTAGGGCGGTCTTTGGCCATGGACTCCCAGGTGTCGGTGGGGATGCTGCATTTTATCAAGGAGGCTTTGAGGGTGTCCTTGAAATATTTCCTCTGCCCACATGGGGATCGCTTGCCATGTAGGAGTTCCAAGTAGAGCGCTTGATTTGGGAGTCTTGTGTCAGGCATGCGGACAATGTGGCCCGCCCAACGGAGCTGGTCGAGTGTGGTCAGTGCTTCGATGCTGCGGATGTCATTGGTGCGTCTGTCCTCCCAGAGGATTTGCAGGATCTTGCAGAGACATTGTTGGTGTATATGGTCCATGTCTCTGAGCCGTACAAGAGGGCGGGGATCACTACAGCCCTGTAGACCATGAGCTTGGTGGCAGATTTGAGGGCCTGATCATCGAACACACTCTTCCTCAGGTAGCCGAAGGCTGCACTGGCGCACTGGAGGCGGTGTTGAACCATGTCGTCGATATCTGACCTTGCTGATAATAGGCTCCCGAGCTATGGGAAATGGTCCATGTTGTCCAGTGCCATGCCATGGATCTTGATGACTGTGGGTCAGGTTGGTGGAGGACCTTTGTCTTACGGATGTTCAGTGTAAGGCCCATGTTTTTGTATGCCTCAGTGAAGATGTTGACTATGACTTGGAGTTCAGCCTCTGAATGTGCACAGACGCAAGTGTTGTCCGTGTATTGTAGTTCAACGCCAGAGGTTGGGATGGTCTTGGACCTAGCCTGGAGATATCGAAGGTTGAACAGGTTCCCATTGGTTCTATAGTTTAGTTCCAGTCCAGCGGGAGCTTGTTGAGTGTGAGGTGGAGCATTGCAGTGAGGAAGATCGAGAAGAGGGTTGGCGCAATGACGCAGTCCTGCTTGACCCCGGTCCGGACGTGTAATGGATCCGTTGGTCGGGATCACGGCCTGCATGCCGTTGTGCAGCAGGCGGAGGAGGACAACAAACTTTTGGGGGCAGCCGAAATGGAGGAGGCCACTCCATAAACCCTCGTGGTTGACAGTGTCAAAGGTCTTTGTAAGATCGAAGGCGGCCATGTGCAAGGGTTGGTGTTGTTCCCTGCATTTGTCCTGCAGCTCTTGTGCCATAAAGATCATGTCCGTTGTACCCCGCAGTGGACTAAATCTGCACTGTGACTCCGGGAGGAGCTCCTTAGCTACAGGGAGAAGACGGTTGAGGAGGATTCTAGCGACTACTTTCCCAGTGGCTGATAACAGGGAGATTCCTCTGTCGTTGCCGCAGTCGGACTTATCCCCTTTTTAAAGATGGTCACAATCACTGCATCTCTGAGATCTCCCGGTATGCACTCCTCCCTCCAGATGAGAGAGATGAGGTCATGTATTCGCACCGACAGTGCCTCTCCGCCATACGTCAGTGCCTCACTGCACCGTGTTGACTGTACCGACCGTACTGCACCAACCCAGTGATTTCCTTACTGCTTACACCTGCCACCCTCGTGCTCGAAGGAGATGGACAATTTGTTGCTGATTTGTGCCAAATTATATAGGTTTATAGAGCTGGCCGACAGCCAAATGACACAAGGTTGAAGTTGGACCATCTTGTTTCACATTAGCACAGATGGAACTTTCTTCCAGTCAGTCTTGGCTGGATTTGAAACCAGGAAACAGAGGAAAACAATTGTGTGCTCACTAGCCTATTATCCCAGCACATTCCTCAATACACATACTTGCTTTTTCTCAAATTAAAAAGAATCCTTTTAAACATCTGTATGCAGATTGATATTGTGGGGTGATTGAGAGTAAAGAAATATTTGAGTGGAACGATAGAAAAATTGATGAAGAACATTACAAAATAAGGCACACAACTTACGATCGGGAACGCGCTGCCTGAAAGAGTGGTGGAAGCAGATTCAATAGTTACTTTCAAAAAGGAATTGAATAAATACTTGAAAAAGAAAGAAATTGCAGGGCTATGGGGAAAGAGCGGGGGAAGAGACATTAATTGGATCGCTCTACCAAAGGGTCAGCACGGGCACGATGGGCCGAAAGGCCTCCTTGTAAACTATAAGATTCTAGGATTCGCAGTGTAAAAATGATGCTCGCTTACGCTAGTGTATTATTTGGTATAATGAAAAGAAAGCGTCTGAATGCTAAATGTCAGAAACACATCATTATTCAATTCACACGTGTAGTGTATGTGGTTGCAATTCTTTATCATTACTTGTGATGGTATTTCTAACAGCTCCTGGCAGCTGTGTGCTCAGTCAGAACTGAGTGAACCAACATTAATTCATATTCCTTAACAAGCTGGAATCTCATCTCAGAAAATGTATTCATCCAATAATCAGCTTAGAAGTTCAAATCAAAATGCATTTGAACTAAGCAAATATTGGTGCAAACAGAATATAAACTTATTAAAAAATTATTGCTCAATGCTTGCAGTTTAATGCAGTTTTCTGGCTCTTTATGAAGAACTGAATGGTTTTATTGAATATTTTAAGGCCACTCACACATTTTTAGGAATGCAATAGTAATTCAGCACTGAAATAAAAGCCGAGAGAGAGAGAGAGCACATTGCAATGTTGATTTACTCAAATACTGCAAATCAAAATGGAATGAGTCAGAGAGCAGGGAGTTTGTCTAGTCAGTCAGCAAACTAAAGGAAAATTAACTCTCCTAGTTCTTGTGTGATGGAAAATATATTTACAATTTAAACAGATGTTGTGGAATTCAAACGAACAAAGACTAAAACTTACATTTTTCACTTTCAATATTCAGTTATGAAGAAAAGCACCATTTGGATGGAGTAAGATGGGATGTTTGAGTCACACAAACACAGACATTATGTGGTGCTAGAATGAGTTTTTGTGGCTACACTGGAAATACATTATCCACGACTCCTCCCAATTATCGATTAGCCTCGTTCTGGTGGATCAGTTAAAAATCATGATGTTAAATCTCTGCTCGCTGCCATTGATAGGATCGTAGTGGTTATGTGATGGAGGCATTGTACCACCATTTTCAGTAATGAAAATAAACCCCACATGAATAGCCTGAAATCCAGGGCTCATCAGCAACATTTCTGCTCGACTCTCCATGGCTCACGACTGGAGCACAGCTGCAGTGGAGCCGAGGCAGGGCAGACCTACACGAGAATAAATTGCACATGTACTTAGGGGTGACACTTTTTGACTGTGTTACAGCAGCTAACAGAGTAGTGTTTCTGGTCATGTTACCCTCAATAATAATTAGCCTCAGAGTTAGCGCCAATATTAACATTAGATACAGGAACAGTGGCTCACCTCACCTCAGCCACTGGGGCATCAGAGCCTTATACTGCGCTGGGGTGACTGAATCAGAGCGCAGATTAATAGCTTTTAAACCCGAAGGTTTTATCAGCGAATTCACAGCACTGCCATCATAAATTCAGCTCAATAGTGCTCATATATCACACGCATTTTCAAGTCTTCTCGCTCTCTCATTGGGAGTGGGAGGAATACATTTTTGCTTCTCAATGTGATTGATGTCAAAACTTGGCAACTAAATATTGTCCTGTACTTCCAGCTGCGCCTGTGTGACAGTGTCAGCTGTGACTCAGTGGGCAGCACCCTCGCCTCTGAGTCACAAGGTCGTGGGTCCAAGTCCCACTCCAGGGACTTGAGCACTAAATCTAGGCTGACACTCCCAGTGCAGTGCTGAGGGAGTGCCGCACTGTCGGAAGTGCAGCCTTTCAAATGAGACGTTAATCCGAGGTCCCGTCTGCTCTCTCAGGTGAACGGTAAAAGATCCCATGGCACTATTCCGAAGAAGAGCAGGGGAGTTATCCTCTGGTGTTCTGGTCAATATTTATCCCTCAATCAACATAACAAAAACAGATTATCTGGTCATTATCACATTGCTGTGTGTGTGAGCTTGCTGTGTGCAAATTGGCTGCTGTGTTTCCCACATTACAACAGTGACTGCACTCCAAAAAGTACTTGGTGATAAAGTGCTTTGGGATGTCCGGCGCTATATAAATGATCAAAACATTTATACTGAAAGAACCTGTTTGAGACCGGTACCTGCTTATTGCAGCAACCATCAAGCACTAATTATAGACCATTCTCTCGCCAGGCATATGCTCTGTTCATGGGCATCCTAATGCCAATGTAATTTTAATGTCACCATTAACAACAAAAAACAACGCAACAGTCTGTTAATACAACAATTTGAAAATTGCATTTAAAATGCCTTTAGGCAATTCAATTAACTGCTTGGGTACTTGCCATTTGCTGTGCATCAGTAAAGTTATAATAGAGGGTTATGCTGATAAATTTAGATGAGGAAAGACGGGAGGAGGCTTGAGTAGAGCATAAACGCCGGCATGGACTGGTTGGGCCGAATGGCCTGTTTCTGTGCCGTATATCCCAAGTAATCCTATGTAACTGCGCTGTTCCCCAGCACATGCACAGCACACTACTTTCCCGTCAATATAATGTGTGTGACAACTTCATTAAAGTAAGCATTTCAATGATAAGATTTGGAGGCAGTTCAGAGAAGGTTCACTCGGTTGATTCCGGGGATGAGGGGTTTGACTTATGAGGAAAGGTTGAGCAGGTTGGGCCTCTACTCATTGGAATTCAGAAGAATGAGAGGTGATCGTATCGAAACGTATCAGATTATGAGGGGGCTCGACAAGGTGGATGCAGAGAGGATGTTTCCACTGATGGGGGAGACTAGAACTAGGGGGCATGATCTTAGAATAAGGAGCTACCCATTTAAAACTGAGATGAGGAGAAATTTCTTCTCTCAGGAGGATTGTAATTCTGTGGAATTCGCTGCATTAATGCTCATTCAACCGCCAAACCTAGCTGTGAATCTAAAACAGGCAGAAATAAGAAAGATTTGGATTTATATAGCACCTTTCACGACCACCAGATGTCTCAAAGCCCTTTACAGCCAACGAAGTACTTTTGGAGTGATGTCGCTGTTGTAATGTGGGAAACCCGGCAACCAATTTGCACACAGCAAGCTCCCACAAACAGCAATGTGATAATGACCAGATAATCTGCTTTTTTATATTATGTTGATTGAGGGATAAATATTGGCCCCATGACACCGGGGATAACTCCCCTGCTCTTCTTCAAAATAGTGCCATTGGATCGTTTGCATCCACCCGAGAGAGCAGATGGGGCCTCGGTTTAACGTCTGATCTGAATGATGGCACCTCCGCCAGTGCAGCACTCCCTCAGTACTGCCCCTCTGACAATGCGGCACTCTCTCAGTACTGCCCCTCCGACAGTGCAGCAATCTCTCAGTACCGCCCCTCCGACAGTGCGGGGCTCCCTCAGTACTGCCCCTCCGACAGTGTGGCGCTCCCTCAGTACTGCCTCTCCGAAAGTGCAGTGCTCCCTCAGTACTGCCCCTCCGCCAGTGCGATGCTCCCTCAGTACTGCCCCTCCGACAGTGCGGCGCTCCCTCAGTACTGCCTCTCCGTCAGTGCGGTGCTCCCTCAGTACTGCCCCTCCGCCAGTGCGCCGCTTCCTCAGCACTGCCCCTCCGCCAGTGCGGCGCTCCCTCAGCACTGCCCCTCCGACAGTGTGGCGCTCCCTCAGCACTGCCCCTCCGACAGTGCGGCGCTCCCTCAGCACTGCCCCTCCGACACTTCCTCAGTACTGCCCCTCCGCCAGTGCGGTGCTCCCTCAGTACTGCCCCACTGACAGTGCGGTGCTCCCTCAGTACTGCCCCTCCGCCAGTGCGGCGCTCCCTCAGTACTGCCCCTCCGACAGTGCGGCGCTCCCTCAGCACTGCCCCTCCAACAGTGCGGCGCTCCCTCAGCACTGCCCCTCCGACACTTCCTCAGTACTGCCCCTCCGCCAGTGCGGTGCTCCCTCAGTACTGCCCCTCCGCCAGTGCGGCGCTCCCTCAGTACTGCCCCTCCGACAGTGCGGCGCTCCCTCAGCACTGCCCCTCCGACACTTCCTCAGTACTGCCCCTCCGCCAGTGCGGTGCTCCCTCAGTACTGCCCCACTGACAGTGCGGTGCTCCCTCAGTACTGCCCCTCCGCCAGTGCGGCGCTCCCTCAGCACTGCCCCTCCAACAGTGCGGCGCTCCCTCAGCACTGCCCCTCCGACACTTCCTCAGTACTGCCCCTCCGCCAGTGCGGTGCTCCCTCAGTACTGCCCCTCCGCCAGTGCGGCGCTCCCTCAGTACTGCCCCTTCCGACAGTGTGGCGCTCCCTCAGCACTGCCCCTCCGACAGTGCGGCGCTCCCTCAGCACTGCCCTTCCGCCAGTGCGGCGCTTCCTCAGCACTGCCCCTCCGACACTTCCTCAGTACTGCCCCTCCGACAGTGCGGCGCTCCCTCAGCACTGCCCCTCCGCCAGTGCGGCGCTCCCTCAGCACTGCCCCTCCGCCAGTGCGGCGCTTCCTCAGCACTGCCCCTCCGCCAGTGCGGCGCTTCCTCAGCACTGCCCCTCCGACAGTGCGGCGCTCCCTCAGCACTGCCCCTGCGACACTTCCTCAGTACTGCCCCTCCGCCAGTGCGGCACTGGAGTGTCAACCTAGATTTTTTTGTGCTCAAGTCCATGGAGTGGGACTTGAACCCACGACCTTGTGACCCAGAGGCAAGGGTGCTGCCCACTGAGCCACGGCTGACACTGATGAAGGCAAAGGTCTCCAGTCTGAAGAGCTTTAATAAGCATCGCTGAAATGCAGAACCTAATCCTAATAAAGCAGAGAGAACACTCCAATCTACACACTAATTGGGAGTGGTTCAACAATCTTATTCTGATGCCTCAAGGCTACAGTCTGAGAGCTGGCGGTTGGGGGCTGGGGATGGCGGGGGCGGGGGAGGGGGGGGCGATCACACAATGTGGAATGGTTTAATAGTAAGAGAACACCATGGATGCTGGAAACACCGAACAGGTCAGGGTCAGGCAGCATCTGTGGGGAGAGGAAGGTGAGGTTAATATTCCAGGTCTCCGGCCCTGTATCAGAACCATCGGACGAAAGCTCAGACCAGAAACACTGATTCTGCCCTCCTCTGTCCAGGCTTGCTGCGTGTTCTCGGCATTCTCTGTAAAATGGCTCGTCTCTGCTCTGAAGAATAATGCAGGGATACTGCATTTGAAACAGGCCATGAAGATAAACTAGTGCACTGCCGCAGGAGCATTATTCCTTCACCCCTGGTGATCGAGCTTTGAATTAAGCGAAGCTGTCAGAGAAGAGATTGCCATCATGCCTGACTAAGAATCGAAACTAAAATTAGTTTGGGCAGACTCAACCAGTCCCAAGCTCAAGACTCTCTGCATTCTAATACAAATTGCCGACATGTTCAGCACCAATTTCACAACACACACAATTTCATAACTTCAGGAGAGGCTCCTCTGAGGAAGCTGGGTCAGGTAGAGTGTCAGAACAACAGAAGGGACATACTACACTGCATCAGATTCATGCTAATCCTATCCTGAACGATATTGATTGCCAAAGGGAATAATGTGATGAGAGGCTATTCTCAGCACTGCCAGCCGTTATTTGTATTGATTACCAAATAAAAGTCTGAAAATTCAAGTTAATAAGCATTGCAGTGGTCAGAATCTGATGGAAATGATGTGTGAGACGAGACAGTGTCACAGCTTGAGACGACATTGAATCAGAGTCTGATTGTATTCTTACCCGACACCAGTAAGTGGGCAGAGTAAGAACCACTAGACAGTGATCAGAAGCAAGAGCCCCCGTGTATTTCCCCCTCTGCAGCCCAGGAGCAGAGACCAACTGATTACTCCTAGAGTCTCATCGCCGAGAGCATGCAGAAATCAAGCGCAGGCAGCGGAAAGAGCATACAGCAAACCTATCCCACCCTCCCTTACCCTCAACTACTCTCTGTCCCACCTGTGACAGGGACTGTGGTTCTCATATTGAAATGTTCAGCCACTTAAGGACTCATTTTAAGTGGAAGCAAGTCTTCCTCGATTCCGAGGGACTGTCTATGATGATGATGATGATGACTCCCCCCCTTCCATCCCAGCGGAAATCAGCAAAGACTGGGGCCCCTCCTGGTCTGTCGCTCGCAGTACCACAATGGGCAATCACATGGGACTGGCTTTCATCGCAGACCAGCATTGTGCACACAGTCAAAGATGACTGTGTTTCCAACAATGACAAGCTGTGGAATCAAATGTCTCAACCAAAACCAGTCACTTTAGACTTTCCCAATACTGGAGAAATTAGTGTTGGTAATAAGAACATAAGATAAGAATTAGGAGCAGAAGTCGGCCATTTGGCCCCTCGAACCTGCTCCGCCATTCAATATCATGGTTGATCTTCTACCTCACTTTCCTGCACTATCCCCATTTCCTTGGATTCCCTTAATATTCAAAAATCTATCGATCTCTGTCTTGAATATACTCAACGACTGAGCCTCCACAGCCCTCTGGGGTAGAGAATAATGTGTGGGTGAACACTCTGGGCTATTAAACACAGGCGTTAATCTGGTTATTTTCATGAAACAAACACAGTCTAGCTAGTGCCTCTGCTCGCTAATGCTGCCAATAATAATTGTTAGGCAGAAATGTTTACAACCCGTGATGATTGAATCGGAGGCTTTTCATATAGTTGGATTGAAATGAGTGCTTCACCCCTGGCGATTGGACGATGATAAACTGGTTATAGAAGCAATGCAGTCTGGAGCAATCCCAGTAAAGTACCAGCATTGAAGGGACCTAATCTATGCTGTCTTGGACAAAAACACAAACTATCCAACAGAAATTGTGTTGCACCTTCCTACATCCAATGTGATGTAAATGCCCCCACATGTAACAGAAATAATTGCCCTGCGACAACGTGAATCTCTTGGATTCAGTCAAGATAACCCATAATACTGATGGAGAGTCAACAAGCACAAGAATAGATTTGAAACAATCAGGGCCAATAAGTTAAGTACAAATCCTAGTTACTCTGAAGGTGGTGTATAGATTATACCTTCATTCACAGGTGTATGTTCTGGGCAACACAGGTTTTTACTGAAGAGACAACGCAAAGGATGTGACATACTCCAAATTTTACTGTAATTGTTAAATACACCGTGCAAAATGTGGGCTTCTAAAAAGGCAAAATGCACCAGTGTGGTGAACAGCAACAAGACATTATTCCGGCTGCTGTACTCCACAAGCTGTGTCCTGACGTCGCCACAGAATACACCAAACTACTAACTGCAGAGGGGCTGAATTCCTAATCTGGCGGAATTACTATTCCAGTTTTCAGCCTACAAAAGATAAGCAAATCTCAACTGGCACACAAAGGAATAAGAGCAATAACCTTGCTGTGAAACAATGCGCAAAGCAACTGCAACATAAATGAGATACAAGATGGAAGCTTATAGTTTATTGAAAAATAAACTGCCGATTGTCGGCCAACATAACTCCCTCACCCTTTGAGACGGCAAGATTTTACTGGGTGATTTATTTTCTAGAAAACCAGCAAGCCGTCTTTGTATTGCTCTGTAACACAGTCAGGTTCACAGTGGGAAAATAATATTTTAGCTATGAGGAAAGATTTGATAGGCTGGGGTTGTTTTCTTTGGAACAGAGGAGGCTGAGAGGAGACCTTATTGAGGTGTATAAAATTATGAGGGGCTTAGATAGAATGGATAGGAAAGACCTAATTCCCTTAGCAGAGAGGTCAATAACCAGGGGGCATAGATTTAAACTAAATGGTAGGAGGCTTAGAGGGGAGTTGAGGAGAATTTTTTCACCCAGAGGGTGCTGAGGGTCTAGAACTCACTGCCTGAAAGGGTGGTAGAGGCAGAAACCCTCACCACATTTAAAAAGTACTTGAAATGCCGTAACCTACAGGGCTACGGAGCAAAAACTGGAAAGTGAGATTCGACTGGATAGCCCTTTGCCAGCCAGCAGAGACACGACGGGCCGAATGGCCTCCTTCTGTGCCGTAAATGTCTATGATTCTACATTGTCATTATAACTGCATTCAAGAATAAGCTATGTGCAATCCATCCTGCTGTCATCAACCAGACATTGTTGTCTGTAAACATCAGGCTATATTTCAACCTCTGTCAGTCAACTGGACAAATGTGGACCACAGCAGAGGCCAAACAAGGCCTGTGATAGGATAACAGGTATTTAGAAAGATTTGTTGTGGAAGATTACTGCAGGGAATATTCAGGTTTAGCACAACATAGATTTTAATGGTAGTTTTTAGCCTAGTCAAGTAGAAAACAACCAATACTCATGACTGCGGTACTAAACTATACATTCTTGTGTGATGGTTATTTTCCTGTTCTCACTGTCCACAAGTTATCTGACTTATCACGCTCCAAAAGACAGAACACAAAGTCTCTAATCTGATCCAGGCTGACTGAGAAATACGTTCCAGAAAGCACCTGAGGACCAAACAAATTTAAGTAACTGTTAAATTCAAAAACAGCTGCCAATCAAATGGATTTGAGCAAATCTTAAAAGATGTTTGTATTTGAATTAAATAGCCCCTCCCTCATATAGCCCGATGAAGTAATATGGGCTGGATTTTCCGGGGGTCAACAGGCAGGAAATGTGATTTTTTTTGACAGTGGGTCGGGAACCTGCTGTCAATCTGCTGCATCTTGCCTGTACCAACGTCGGGTCTGTCGGCACTGAGCAGGCCCAACAGACAGCGGAGGGCGACCCAATTAAACTCATCGCAATTTAGCAGGCTTTTTAAAACTTATCTTCTCACTTGAACTTCATGGCCACGGGAACCACACTGTTCGGTGACCATGTCTGTGAACCTGAGGCAGGAGTTCAGTGGCCATTGCTCCAGCTGATTATTTGAGGCTGTCAAGGGCTATGGGGAAAGAGCGGGGAAGTGGGACTAATTGAATAGCACTTTCAAAAAGAGACTGCACAGACATGATGGGCCGAATGGCGGCCTCATGTGCTGTGAGATTGTGTGTGTGTACAGCTGCTTAGTCGGAACTGCTAATATTGCCTCCCACGCATGATTCGGGCACAGAGTTACTTAGGATTACGTGGGATATACAGCACGGAAACAGGCCATTCGGCCCAACCAGTCCATGCCGGCATTTATGCTCCACTCGAACCTCCTCCCGTCTTTCCTCATCTAACTCTTTTAGCATAACCCTCTATTCCCTTCTCCCTCCTATGGGTGATTTCATCGTCTCCTTACCCCACGTGCAGGACCCCACCAGCGGAAATGATCCACCGATCATAAAATATAACTCATTGCCACTCAATGGATTACAAGACCTTTAGCGAAGGCTTTATTGATTAATTCTGAAATTAAAGCTATTCCAGCAGTGTCCAATTGAGCCAGGAAATGAGGGACTTTACAGTTCAGGCTGAGAACAGGGGGCTTTACAGAACTCGCTACTCTTCGTTTTGCTCCTTACAGCGTCACCCACGCGCTTACTCAATGTTAGCAAACATTTCCGAGAATAGACGTGTTCTTGATTCAAAGGCTGACCTGATGCGGCTGAGCTAATGTACAGAGCTTTCCACTGACTGGCAATTCATGGGCCAGTGCAGGTGCGTTTCTATTATAAATGTAAATCATACATTTTGTGCTCATTATAAAAGGATTATTACAGTATCAAAGCTATCTCGAATGTCGGAGTCGCTTTATTGCTGTAATAGATATTAGTATTGAATTGATTATCGTGTATGAGCTGAGAAGTAACAAAACCAATCTGCTTGGGGAGGTGGGGGGAGCTGCTTGTGTTGGTTTAGTTCCTTTAGTCAATTTGAGTTGAAGACGAACCCCAATGTGTTGGAGATTTTCTACAGTTCCATTTCCTGGAGAAAAGTGCAAAGAATAGAAGACTTTGAATAGATCGCCGAGACTATTGGATGATCAATGGATCTAAACAGCACTTCACCATTTAATTATCCATTACCTCAGACATTTAAATAGTGTGTATACTCACACTAGCACCATACAATTTTACCTTTTGAAGTTTCAGGAATGTTAATTGAACGAAAGAAAAGACAGACTTTATTTTTTTTGTATTTGTTCATGGGATGTGGGTATCGCTGGCAAGGGTGGCATTTATTGCCCATCCCTAATTGTCCTTGGTCGTGAGCTGCCGCCTTGAACCGCTGCAGTCCGTGTGGTGAAGATATTCCCACAGTGCTGCTGGAGCTTATTATTGTTTTCTGTAGCAGTTTGGTACAACTGAGTGTCTCGCTAGGCCATTCCAGAAGAGCAGTTAGAGTCAACATGGGTCTAGAGTCACATATCGGCCAGACTGGGTAAGGGCGGCAGATTTCCTTCCCTAAAGGGCAGTAGTGAACCAGATGGGTTTTTACGACAATCCAATAGTCTCAGTCACCATTCCTCATGTTTTTTTTTAAACCAGATTTATTTAATTATTTGAATTTAATTCCCCAGCTGCCGTAGTGGGATTTGAACTCACGTCTCTGGATCATTAGTCCAGACTCTGGATTACTGGTCCAGTAATATAACCACAATGCTACTGTACCTATATAGCGCCTTTCATGACCTCAGGATGGCCAAAAGCATTCCATGGCCAATGAATTACTTTTGCAGCGTAGTCATTGTTGTGCGGGCAAACAAGGAGTTTTGGTGGTCTTAGTTGAGGGATGAATATTAGTCAGGACAGTAGGAGAACTCCCTGCTCTGCCTGAACAGGCACAATTTGGTTTAATGTCTCATCAGAAAGATGGCACCTGTGACAAGGCAGCACTCTCTCAGTCATCATCATCATAGGCAGTCCCTCAGAATCGAGGAAGACTTGCGTCCAATCTTAGAATGAGTCCTTAGGTGGCTGAACAGTCCAATACGAGAACCATAGTCCCTGCCACAGGTGGGACAGACAGTTGTTGAGTGTAAGGGTGGGTGGGACAGGTTTGCCGCACGTTCTTTCCGCTGCCTGCACTTGTTTTCTGTGTGCACTTGGCGATGAGACTCGAGGCGCTCAGCGCCCTCCCGGATGTACTTCTTTCACTTAGGGCAGTCTTTGGCCAGGGACTCCCAGGTATTTTGTGCGAGGCCCCTTGGGGAAGAGTGACCATAATATGGTGGAATTCTGCATTAGGATGGAGAATGAAACAGTTAATTCAGAGACCATGGTCCAGAACTTAAAGAAGGGTAACTTTGAAGGTATGAGGCGTGAATTGGCTAGGATAGATTGGCGAATGATACTTAAGGGGTTGACTATGGATGGGCAATGGCAGACATTTAGAGACCGCATGGATGAATTACAACAATTGTACATCCCAGTCTGGCGTAAAAATAAAAAAGGGAAGGTGGCTCAACCGTGGCTATCTAGGGAAATCAGGGATAGTATTAAAGCCAAGGAAGTGGCATACAAATTGGCCAGAAATAGCAGCGAACCCGGGGACTGGGAGAAATTTAGAACTCAGCAGAGGAGGACGAAGGGTTTGATTAGGGCAGGGAAAATGGAGTATGAGAAGAAGCTTGCAGGGAACATTAAGGTGGATTGCAAAAGTTTCTATAGGTATGTAAAGAGAAAAAGGTTAGTAAAGACAAACGTAGGTCCCCTGCAGTCAGAATCAGGAGAAGTCATAACGGGGAACAAAGAAATGGCAGACCAATTGAACAAGTACTTTGGTTCGGTATTCACTAAGGAGGACACAAACAACCTTCCGGATATAAAAGGGGTCAGAGGGTCTAGTAAGGAGGAGGAACTGAGGGAAATTTTTATTAGTCGGGAAATTGTGTTGGGGAAATTGATGGGATTGAAGGCCGATAAATCCCCAGGGCCTGATGGACTCCATCCCAGAGTACTTAAGGAGGTGGCCTTGGAAATAGCGGATGCATTGACAGTCATTTTCCAACATTCCATTGACTCTGGATCAGTTCCTATCGAGTGGAGGGTAGCCAATGTAACCCCACTTTTTAAAAAAGGAGGGAGAGAGAAAACAGCAAATTATAGACCGGTCAGCCTGACCTCAGTAGTGGGTAAAATGATGGAATCGATTATTAAGGATGTCATAGCAGCGCATTTGGAAAATGGTGACATGATAGGTCCAAGTCAGCATGGATTTGTGAAAGGGAAATCATGCTTGACAAATCTTCTGAAATTTTTTGAGGATGTTTCCAGTAAAGTGGACAAAGGAGAACCAGTTGATGTGGTATATTTGGACTTTCAGAAGGCTTTCGACAAGGTCCCACACAAGAGATTAATGTGCAAAGTTAAAGCACATGGGATTGGGGGTAGTGTGCTGACGTGGATTGAGAACTGGTTGTCAGACAGGAAGCAAAGAGTAGGAGTAAATGGGTACTTTTCAGAATGGCAGGCAGTGACTAGTGGGGTACCGCAAGGTTCTGTGCTGGGGCCCCAGCTGTTTACATTGTACATTAATGATTTAGACGAGGGGATTAAATGTAGCATCTCCAAATTTGCGGATGACACTAAGTTGGGTGGCAGTGTGAGCTGCGAGGAGGATGCTATGAGGCTGCAGAGTGACTTGGATAAGTTAGGGGAGTGGGCAAATGCATGGCAGATGAAGTATAATGTGGATAAATGTGAGGTTATCCACTTTGGTGGTAAAAACAGAGAGACAGACTATTATCTGAATGGTGACAGATTAGGAAAAGGGAAGGTGCAACGAGACCTGGGTGTCATGGTACATCAGTCATTGAAGGTTGGCATGCAGGTACAACAGGCGGTTAAGAAAGCAAATGGCATGTTGGCCTTCATAGCGAGGGGATTTGAATACAGGGGCAGGGAGGTGTTGCTACAGTTGTACAGGGCCTTGGTGAAGCCACACCTGGAGTATTGTGTACAGTTTTGGTCTCCGAACTTGAGGAAGGACATTCTTGCTATTGAAGGAGTGCAGCGAAGATTCACCAGACTGATTCCCGGGATGGTGGGACTGACCTATCAAGAAAGACTGGATCAACTGGGCTTGTATTCACTGGAGTTCAGAAGAATGAGACGGGACCTCATAGAAACGTTTAAAATTCTGACGGGTTTAGACAGGTTAGATGCAGAAAGAATGTTCCCAATGTTGGGGAAGTCCAGAACCAGGGGTCACAGTCTAAGGATAAGGGGTAAGCCATTTAGGACCGAGATGAGGAGAAACTTCTTCACCCAGAGAGTGGTGAACCTGTGGAATTCTCTACCACAGAAAGTAGTTGAGGCCAATTCACTAAATATATTCAAAAGGGAGTTAGATGAAGTCCTTACTACTCGGGGGATCAAGGGGTATGGCGAGAAAGCAGGAATGGGGTACTGAAGTTTCATGTTCAGCCATGAACTCATTGAATGGCGGTGCAGGCTAGAAGGGCTGAATGGCCTGCTCCTGCACCTATTTTCTATGTTTCTATGTATCAGTGTGGATGTTGCACTTTATCAGGGAGGCTTTGAGGGTGTCCCTGTAACGTTTCCTCTGCCCACCTTTGGCTCATTTGCCGTGAAGGAGTTGCTTTGGGAGTCTCGTGTCTGGCATGTGGACAATGTGGCCTGCCCAGCAGAGCTGATCAAGTGTGGTCAGTGCTTCAATGCTGGGGATGTTGGCTTGGTTGAGGATACTAATGTTGGTGCGTCTGTCCTCCCAGGGGATTTGTAGGATCTTGCAGAAACATCGTTGCTGATATTTCTCCAGCGACTTGAGGTGTCTACTGTACATGGTTCATGTCTCAGCCATACAGGAGGGCGGGTATTACTACAGCCCTTAGACCATGAGCTTGGTGGCAGTTTTGAGGGCCACTCTTTTCCTCAGGCAGCTGAAGGCTGCACTGGTGCACTGGAGGCGGTGTTGGATCTCGTCGTCAATGTCTGCCATGGTTGATAAGAGGCTCCCAAGGTATGGGAAGTGGTCCATGGTGTCCAGGGTCGCGTCGTAGATCTTGATGACTGGGGGGCAGTGCTGTGTGGTGAGGACAGGCTGGTGGAGGACCATTGTCTTACAGATGTTTAGCGCAAGGCCCATGTTTTCGTACGTCTCAGTAAATACTCAGTACAGCACTGGGCGTGTCAGCCTGGATTATGTGCTCAAGTCTTAGAGTAAGAGTGGAACCCACAACTTTCTGTGTCAGAGGCAAGGGTGTTACCCTCTGAGCCATGGCTGATACTTAACCTCATTAATTTCTATCTAATCCTTTGTATAAAACTTGCAGTAAGTTTCAATTCAAGCTCACAACCTGCAAAAGAAAAGCATATCAACATCTGATGAGAATTGAAGGTATTTTTTGTACTCTGACAGGCTAGATCACACAGCTTGTGGTTATTGTGAAATGGTCTCATTCACACAGTCACAAGCTGTGTAGAATAACTCAGGAATGATGTTTCCCAGAGAGCGCTCTGGCAAGCAGCGAGTGACCACTACGAGGACAGAGCTTCAAGCGGTAAAGTTCAAGTTCAAATGAGCTTGTATGTTCCTGTGCGAGTAGCTTTGACATATACTTTGACCCATTTAAACTGTATCCGGCCATACACAAGTCCTGTAAACCATACAGGCCCATTCTTGCTGACCTACATTGGTTCCAGGTCTCTCAAGACCTCAAACTTAAATTCTCATATGGTTAAATCCTTCCATGGCATCACCCCTCACTATCTCCAAGCTTCTTCCAGCCATACAACCACCATCCCACCCAAACTCCCCATTCTTGGACTTCACCTGGCGTGCATACCCCCCTCTGTTGCCCCACTGATAGCAGCCGTGTCTACAGCCGTCTTGGCCACACGCTCTGGAATTCTCTCCCTAAACCCCTCCGCCTCTCTCTTCATCCAAGACCTAGCTGGAAACCCACCTCTGTGACCAAGCTTTTGGTCACTTCTCCAAATATCACCTTTTGGCTGAGTGTGTGTGTTTTTTCCTCAATCTCTGTAAAGTGCCTTGGAATGTTTTTGTGTTAAGGTGCCACACAAATGCAGATCAGTTAATGTTGGTAAGGGGCTGCACTGTCACTTTTACACTGGTACTTGGCTATCGGTGTTGAGCAGGAAGGTAAAGAGCTGCACTTTACTAGGCCAGAGGAGGCGGCAATATAATGGCTTCAGATAGCATCACTCAAATCAATATTTAACCAATTTCCGAGGAGTTCTTGATTGAAACTTAACTCAAACTTTGTCAGATTCCTCAAACTGTCCATCAGACTCCCAATATGGTGAATTATCTGCTGCATCAGACAAGGTTTGTTTTAAATGTTGAACTTGAGCAACAATTCTCCTGACTGGTTTGAAATCTGACTGCAGTCTGCACACACTTAGCTACAAAAAGATTTACCATTCGATTTTCAAGCAGTATTTGTTCTTTACAAAAGTGAACGTGACATCAGCACTGGATGATGATAATTTCATAATTATTCATTTAAAAGGGGCGTCACCCTCGATTAGGGGGAAAATACTTTGCCCAACACAGAGAGCAAGGTCATGAACCAACCACCTTCGCCTGTATGTCATGTTATGGGGATAAAAGTGACGTGGGATTTCAGTGCATTTTCCTTCACGAACATTTATCCTATTTAGGTGGCACTTTGAAATATGGGATACTCTTGTCCGAAGGCCCATGTGAAGATTTATCTTCAATTCCGCAGGACATTTCATGTTGCTTGAATGGTGTGGCAGCAAATCGCGAAGGAGCTGCTGCTTAGGACAAGATTTGTCGCTGGTGGGGCCGGGGTCTGATACTGATTTTAAAACTTGTCATTGGCATAAATCACACCTACTTGATTAAAATAACAAGCCAGCAACAGGAGCTACCAGAGGAGAATTGGTCCCGTCAGTCTGGGCTGGATTGAAATCAAAGCTTCAGAAATAATAAAAAGCATGCCATGACCCAGTCCTTCTGGAGGTCAATACTTTGCATCTTTCATTCAAAGTCTACAGTGATGGCCAGCTGCAGATTTCGCAAGATGAGGAACATTCATCTTCACTCGAGGCTCCAGAGTTGAGGATGAACCTTCTGCTGAACCGTGCATCACCTCCCAGCTGGGGGCCTGAACCAGCTCCTCACCCACACTGCTCTGAACCCACCCTCGAGGTGCTATATAGGTGATTCTCTACAGTCCCTCCTTTTGCTCAGACCACTGATCGGATGCTCAATGCATGGGAGATCAGGACCACAATCACGCTGCTGCATTAACACAGGCTTCCCCACCCTTGATTACATTGTTAGAAAGATATTTTAAACAGAGGAGTTTCTGACAATATGGAACATTGGGACGGTAGCGTAGTGGTAATGTTACTGGGCCAGTAATCCCGAGGCCTAGACTAACAATTTGGAGATATGAGTTCAAATCCCACCATAGCAGCTGGGGAAATTAAATTGAATTAAATAAATTTGGACTAAAAAGCCATTATCAGTAATGGTGACCATGAAACTATCGGATTGTGGTTAAATCTGGTTCACTAATGTCCTTTAGAGAAGGAAATCTGCTGCCCTTACCCGGTCTGGCCTACATGTGACTCCAGACCCACAGCAATGTCATCATCATAAGCAGTCCCTCGAAACGAGGATGACTTGCTTCCACACACAGCACAGTGGTTGACTCTTAACTGCCCTCTGAAATGGCCCAGCGAGCTGCTTGGCTCTATTCAAGGTGGTGGCTCACCACCCCCTTCTCGAGGGCAAGTAGGGATGGGCAATAAATGCTGGCCTTGCCAGGGGCGCCCACATCCCATGAACGAATAATTAAAAAAAATAATCACTAGCTAGAATCTTAATCTTTACAACTGGAAGTTGCCCCCTGTTGTGTACTGCCTGCTTAGTGTGGCAAGTTTCAAAATCAATGTGTCACATGGGCCACTTTAACAGCCTGGCAGATCATTTGAAAATGGAGAATAAAACACAATTTCACAGGTTGCCGTGTAAAGATTGGTGAATCAAAGCACATGAAAATATTTCAACGTACATGCCAGAGAACGTAAAACATTGAAGGGCCGATTTTAACCCACGGAAACTGGGCGGTTAAATGCAGCTAGGAGAATTCCCCCCACCTGGATCCCGCTGTCAACCTCCTCTCAGCAGGCTGCAAGGCATTGGCCAGTAGCTGGTGGAGTTCTCCTTTAAATATGCAGATTGGGATCGAATTGCTTCATTGAGCCCCGACTGCAATTTTATTTTTTTTTTGTGTTTTTTTTGGGGCGGGAAATTCAGCTTCTACCAAGATTTGAACTCGGATCGCTGGATTCAGAGTCCAGAGTGCTCACCATTACACCATTAACTCTGGCCTGAGTGGGGAAGCTGAAATAGGGGGCACACCAAGTGAAGACAGTGGGGAGTGTCCCGCACCAGAAAGAAAGACTTGCATTTATATAGCGCCTTCAAACCCACTGGACGTCTCAGCGCTTTTCAGCCAATTAAGTAGTTTTGAAGTGTATTAACTGTTGCAATGCAGGAAACACGGCAGCCAATTTGCGCACAGCAAGCTCCCAACACAGCAATGTGATAATGACCAGATAATCTGTTTTAGTTATGTTGATTGAGGGATAAATATTGGCCCAGAACACCGGGGATAACTCCACTGCTCTTCTTCGAGATGCCATCTCCGACAGTGCAGCACTCCCTCAGCACTGCACTGAGAGTGCCAGCTGAGATTTATGTGCTCAAGTCCCTGGAGTGGGACCTGAACCCACAACCTTCTGACTCGAGGCGAGAGTGCTGCCCACTGAGCCACAGCTGACACGCGAGGTGGCCACTGAAAACAAGATTTTTTTTCGCTTGTGGGGCCTGAAGGAACATGGCTGCTCTTCCGCCCCCCACAAAGAAAGCTGAAGTCTCCCTGTCCCCTTCTCCATGCCCCCACCACACCACAGCCAGCGACTGCTCTCCGCCTGTTCTGGGCAGGCGCTGACCAGGACCAAGAGTTGAAATCGCCGTTGCCTGGTGCTGCCCAGTTCGGGCCAGTTGGTGCTCACCCCGCGCCGAGTTAAAGTTCCCCCTTTTGCTGGTATCAGTCACCATATTAAACAAAAGTTAAATCTTTCCGCTGCACATCTATTAATAAAACTACACAAAAGGACGTATTCAGGCAACGTCCAGACTCACCAAGAAAGGAACGATTAAAACAGTCCTTTTCCTTGTTAATAGTTGATGGATTTTGCAGGAATTTCCCGGCAACCATTTATGTTGGAAGAGAAGTAAATATTGCGAACATGCGCTGTGCTGCAGAGGTGTCTCAAGCCAGGATAAGACAAGACACTATAGCTGGAGCTGGTGATGTGCAGAATAAACTCGGGCAGCGTGATAGAGGGAACTTGTCACGTAATTAGGCATCGCAGTTGTACCTGGACCCAGCCCAGTACAGTGGGATCTTTCTGGTGAATATTATCGCTGATTGAGACGACAGATGGCAGGACACCTGATAGAAGACTTACCATTTCGAGCACCAGCCCAAGAAGGGTAAGATACAAAGTGAAGTTTTCTCCTGCTCGACCCCAGTCTCAGAGGATCGGCCCCCCCAGCAAATCACCTTGTTCCATCTCCCCACGGTCCCGTGGCCTCTGGAAATGAGCAACTGCAGGACAGCCTGGTGGGCAGCAGGCGCGGTGTTGGGGAATGCCCCGCACATACTCTTACCCACAACAGGCAGAAGGAGTCTTACATCCCCTCGCACCGCGGGGCTGCATTTTAAGATCGATCCCAGGGTAGAACATAAGAACATAAGAATTAGGAACAGGAGTAGGCCATCTAGCCTCTCGAGTCTGCTCCGCCATTCAACAAGATCATGGCTGATCTGGCCGTGGACTCAGCTCCACTTACCCGCCCGCTCCCCGTAACCCTTAATTCCCTTATTGGTTAAAAACTTATCCATTTGTGACTTGAATACATTCAATGAGCTAGCCTCAACTGCTTCCTTGGGCAGAGAATTCCACAGATTCACAACCCTCTGGGAGAAGAAATTCCTTCTCAACTCGGTTTTAAAATTGGCTCCCCCGTATTTTGAGGCTGTGCCCCCTAGTTCTAGTCTCCCCGACCTGTGGAAACAACCTCTCTGCCTCTATCTTGTCTATCCCTTTCATTATTTTAAATGTTTCTATAAGATCACCCCTCATCCTTCTGAACTCCAACAAGTAAAGACCCAGTCTACTCAATCTATCATCATAAGGTAACCCCCTCATCTCCAGAATCAGCCTAGTGAATTGACTTTGTACCCCCTCCAAAGCTAGTATTTCCTTCCTTAAGTAAGGTGACCAAAACTGCACGCAGTACTCCAGGTGCGGCCTCACCAATACCCTGTACAGTTGCAGCAGGACCTCCCTGCTTTTGTACTCCATCCCTCTCGCAATGAAGGCCAACATTCCATTCGTCTTCCTGATTACCTGCTGCACATGCAAACTAACTTTTTGGGATTCATGCACAAGGACCCCCAGGTCCCTCTGCACCGCAGCATGTTGTAATTTCTCCCCATTCAAATAATATTCCCTTTTACTGTTTTTTTTCCCCCCCCAAGGTGGATGACCTCACACTTTCCGACATTGTATTCCATCTGCCAAACCTTAGCCCATTCGCTTAACCTATCTAAATCTCTTTGCAGCCTCTCTGTGTCCTCTACACAACCCACTTTCCCACTAATCTTTGTCTCATCTGCAAATTTTGTTACACTACACTCTGTCCCCTCTTCCAGGTCATCTATGTATATTGTAAACAGTTGTGGTCCCAGCACCGATCACTGTGGCACACCACTAACCACTGATTTCCAACCCGGAAAGGACCCATTTATCCCGACTCTCTGCTTTCTGTTCGCCAGACAATTCTCGATCCATGCTAATACATTTCCTCTGACTCCGCATACCTTTATCTTCTGCAGTAACCTTTTGTGTGGCACCTTATCGAATGCCTTTTGGAAATCTAAATACACCACATCCACCGGTACACCTCTATCCACCATGCTCGTTATATCCTCCAAAAATTCCAGTAAATTAGTAAAACATGATTTCCTCTTCATGAATCCATGCTGCATCTGCTTGATTGCACTATTCCTATCTAGATGTCCCGCTATTTCTTCCTTAATGATAGCTTCAAGCATTTTCCCCACTACAGATGTTAAACTAACAAGCCTATAGTTACCTGCCTTTTGTCTGCCCCCTTTTTTAAACAGAGGCGTTACATTAGCTGCTTTCCAATCTGATGGTACCTCCCCAGAGTCCAGAGAATTTTGGTAGAATATAACGAATGCATCTGCTATAACTTCCGCCATCTTTTTTAATACCCTGGGATGCATTTCATCTGGACCAGGGGACTTGTCTACCTTGAGTCCCATTAGCCTGTCCATCACTAGCCCCCTAATGATAGTGATTGTCTCAAGGTCCTCCTTTCCCACATTCCTGTGACCAGCAATTTTTGGCATGGTTTTTGTGTCTTCCACTGTGAAGACCGAAGCAAAATAATTGTTTACGGTCTCAGCCATTTCCACATTTCCCATTATTAAATCCCCCTTCTCATCTTCTAAGGGACCAACATTTACGTTAGTGACTCTTTTCCGTTTTATATATCTGTAAAAGCTTTTACTATCCGTTTTTATGTTTTGCGCAAGTTTACCTTCGTAATCTATCTTTCCTTTCTTTATTGCTTTCTTAGTCATTCTTTGCTGTCGTTTAAAATTTTCCCAATCTTCTAGTTTCCCATAAACCTTGGCCACCTTATACGCATTAGTTTTTAATTTGATACTCTCCTTTATTTCCTTGGTTATCCCTTCTCTTACCGCCCTTCTTTTTCACTGGAATATATTTTTGTTGAGCACTATGAAAGAGCTACTTAAAAGTCCTCCACTGTTCCTCAATTGTGCCACCGTTTAGTCTGTGTTTCCAGTCTACTTTAGCCAACTCTGCCCTCATCCCACTGTAGTCCCCTTTGTTTAAGCATAGTACGCTCGTTTGAGACACTACTTCCTCACCCTCAATCTGTATTACAAATTCAACCATACTGTGATCACTCATTCCAAGAGGATCTTTTACGAGGAGATCGTTTATTATTCCTGTCTCATTACACAGGACCAGATCTAAGATAGCTTGCTCCCTTGTAGGTTCTGTAACATACTGTTCTAAGAAACAATCCCGTATGCATTCTATGAATTCCTCCTCCAGGCTACCCCGTGCGATTTGATTTGACCAATCGATATGTAGGTTAAAATCGCCCATGATTACTGCCGTTCCTTTTTCACATGCCTCCATTATTCCCTTGATTATTGCCCGCCCCACCGTGAAGTTATTATTTGGGGGCCTATAAACTATGCCCACCAGTGACTTTTTCCCCTTACTATCTCTAATCTCCATCCACAATGATTCAACATTTTGTTCATTAGACCCAATATCATCTCTCACAACTGCCCTGATATCATCCTTTATTAACAGAGCTACCCCACCTCCTTTCCCTTCTTGTCTATCTTTCCAAATTGTCAGATACCCCTGTATGTTTAATTCCCAGTCTTGGCCACCCTGCAACCATGTTTCTGTAATGGCCACCAAATCATACCCATTTGTAATGATTTGTGCCGTCAACTCATTTACTTTATTTCGAATGCTGCGTGCGTTTTGGTAGAGTGTTTTAATACTAGTTTTTAAACCATGATTTTTAGTTTTGACCCATGTCAGTATCTAGCCCACATCGCTCAGTCGCCTAGCTCCTAACTGATTCGGAAATGATATATATGGTTTGAGATGGGGAGAGATTTAAGTAGTGGTTATTCTCAGTACAGTAATTGTGAGAGCAGAATTAATTATACCCCGGCATCGCTGCGGAAAAGCAATGGTCTTCATTACATTCATGCATATATTTATACAATGAATTCAGCACAATCCAAATGACTACGCTACACTGCCAAAGCCAGAATGATGTATAATGAATGCTAAGTGAGCAGCAGAGGGTTAATGGGGTTAGCAGGCAGAAACAGCAGTCAGAGTTAATGGCTTGGTCAAGTGCTTTGCATTGGCTCATTTCCATCTCTATGATCCAAGGCATTTTATCTCGCAGTCTGCAGTAAACCAGTGTGGACACATTTGGTCCCTCTGTGCTGATATTCACAGATATTTAAGTTCTACAATAAACAGCCCCTGTTCCCTGATGACCTACATTTATAAACGGAGATATTGATTGGGTAGATTTAAAATCTCACCAAGTAATGGCTATTTATCGTCACTATAAACAGCTTCATTAGTTGGGAATGAAATGTGGATTGAACTGTGAACTGCGCTGCTGAACCCATTGTCCAGCACATATTACGGCTAAAAGACAAACAATATTGAAATTGTTCATTGCATTCAAGGCAGGGCAGAGAATCGTGAATATTTGGGAATTATTACAAGGGAGGGGGCGGGGAATTCCGAGACCATCGAAAACATAGGAGGGAAGTTTATAACCTGTGTGTGCACTGGCCCTACACGAGACTACAAGGCAGCGTGCCATCCCCCAGTGCTGATTATTGTCAGTGAATATTGATCACAAAGGGCCGTGAGTCAGTCTGAGGGTCAGTTTGAGGGCTGTGGGTCGGGCTGTGGGCTGTGGGTCAGTCTGAGGGTCAGTCTGAGGGCTGTGGGTCAGTCTGAGGGTCGGTCTGAGGGCTGTGGGTCAGTCTGAGGGTCAGTCTGAGGGCTGTGGGTCAGTCTTGGTGCTGAGGCGGTCAGCGTGTTCCCTAAAACCGACAGACAGTGCCGGTTAATGGTGATATCACTGATGCATACTTGGAGCATGAATCGAAAGCCCATTATCAAGAGATCCCATGGCCAGGACACATCATATGCCAAGGGCAAGATAAATGATCAGCAAACATTCGTAAATCATACGCAGCAACCCAAGTTCCAGACACACCCAGTTATATAACAAATACACTCGACCTCAATATTTTTCAAATCAATTCTACAAGTGTGTTTATACCCTTGAGACTAATCTTATTTAAAATGTGCAAAGCACCGTTGCTTCCAACAAGGCTCACATGTTTCTTGTGCTATCGGTGGGAATGTTTGTTTAACAAAAAAAGCACACACGCATGTCACTGCTTTCCACTGTGCAGAAGGGGTCAAATACCAGGAGACACAAATTAAACATTTGGAAGTTAAAACGAAGAATGAAAGTCAATTAAAATGTTGGAGCAAGTTACCCAGGAAAGCTGACAGTACAAATGGATCCAAGAGATAATTGGTTGTGTTTAAGGAGAGGTTTGAAGGATATGGTGTGTGGGTGGTTGGGAGTGAAGATCTTTCACAAAGACACCAGCTTGTCAAACGAACTGTTTTTTTCCTGGGTTAGTACAAGAAAAGGAACCACATTGCACAAAGATCATTTTGAGCCAAGTACAAAAATAGCGAGAAACGGGATGCTCAAAAATACAAAGACAGACGAGAAAAGGAAACAAAAAACAAATTTCAGAACTTGAAACTCACTGTGGTGAGGACTCAGTTCACCTCAGTACTTGCTGGAACAGTAAATCTACAGGACACGAATCGGAAATGGGATATTTTTGCTTCAATTCACATGGCCCTAACTTTATCTAAATCAAAACGCCTTGAAGCTCAGCCTTAACAACTGTCGTAACCGAAACCAAACGACCAATTATTTGCCCATCAGTAATTGAGTACTGCCAACCCCACTGCCCCAACACTTAGAAACATAGAAAATAGGTGCAGGAGTAGGCCATTCGGCCCTTCGAGCCTGCACCGCCATTCAATAAGATCATGGCTGATCATTCCCTCAGTACCCCTTTCCTGCTTTCTCTCCATACCCCTTGATCCCCTTAACTGTAAGGGCCATATCTAACTCCCTCTTGAATATATTCAATGAACTGGCCTCAACAACTCTCTGCAGCAGGGGATTCCACAGGTTAACAACTCTCTGGGTGAAGAAGTTTCTCCTCATCTCAGTCCTAAATGGCCTACCCCTTATCCTAAGACTATGTCCCCTGGCTCTGGACTTCCCCAACATCGGGAACATTCTTCCCGCATCTAACCTGTCCAGTTCCGTCAGAATCTTATACGTTTCTATGAGATCCCCTCTCATCCTTCTAAACTCCAGTGAATAAAGGCCCAGTTGATCCAGTCTCTCCTCATGACAGTCCAGCCATCCCTGGAATTAGTCTTGTGAACCTTCGCTGCACTCCCTCAATAGCAAGAACATCCTTCCTCAGATTAGGAGACCAAAACTGAACACAATATTCCAGGTGAGGCCTCACTAAGGCCCTGTACAACTGCAGTAAGATTTCCCTGCTCCTATACTCAAATCCCCTAGCTATGAAGGCCAACATACCATTTGCCTTCTTCACCATCTGTTGTACCTGCATGCCAACCTTCAATGACTGATGCACCATGACACCCAGGTCTCGTTGCACCTCCCCTTTTCCTAATCTGCCGCCATTCAGATAATATTCTGCCTTCGTGTTTTTTCCCCCAAAATGGATAATCTCACATTTATCCACATTATGCTGAATCTGCCATGCATTTGCCCACTCACCTAACCAAGTCACCCTGCAGCCTCTTGGCGTCCCCCTCACAGCTCACACCGCCATCCAGTTTAGTGTAATCTGCAAACTTGGAGATATTACACTCAATTCCTTCATCCAAATCGTTAATGTATATTGTAAAGAGCTGGGGTCCCAGCACTGAGCCCTACGGCACTCCACTAGTCACTGCCTGCCATTTTGACTCTCTGCTTTCTGTCTACCAACCAGTTCTCTATCCATGTCAGTACATTACCCCCAATGTGCTTTGACTTTGCACACCAATCTCTTGTGCGGGACCTTGTCAAAAGCCTTTTGAAAGTCCAAATACACCACATTCACTGGTTCTCCCTCGTCCACTCTGCAAGTTACATCCTCAAATAATTCCAGAAGATTCGTCAAGCATGATTTCCCTTTCATAAATCCAGGAGACAAACTCGTAAAAATCATGAGATTTGGTAAGAAATCATGAGTTGCTATTTCCCCCCCCCCCCCTCAAACATAAACCGATAGAGATTGACAGCTCGTTTATAAACCTCATTAGTGGCTTTATCCAATCTCCAACAGGTCACAGCTCTTTACAAAAACTACATCACTCCATCTGAAAATGATTTACAAAAAACGTGTTAGAAATCATACCCATTGTCACCTCCCTTCACCTGATGCCCCACACAACCACCAGGCAATGCAGGCCCTGCACCCGCCAAGCAAAGGTACATTTGGGGGAAACACCTTGGCATGGAGACAGGAGACGTGATCACCCCAAGAGAACTTTGGTGCAATTGGTGATGTGAAAACTTTTATCTTCCCTACAGGTTCAGCATGTGACACGCCCATTGAACACTTCACCACACGACACCTCTCTGCACTTCTGCAATGACTCCTGCTGGGGACACTGGCACCGTTTCAGGTGTAACCCTCTGCCACCCACCTACTCACTGCACAGCGCCCGAGTGTTTCAGTGGATTTTCCTTTCTCTGTTGTTCACCAGTCTGTCTGTGCGGACCCCAGAACCACTGGATTATTCTTCCTTCATCCAAATACATGGCAGAGCTGCCATCATATCCAGTTAGCAAATTACGAGTGTGTTCTGATAGACCTTGGGTGACGCCACACTGGGTATTAGCAGATAAAGCCACATCAGGTAACTGGGCATGTGGGCTTCCGACAGGAATGATTTTTGTCACTGAACTCAAGAAAACTATCTGGTGCAGCCTAAAACCTTCAACACCTTCCACGTCGCCCTCCCCTCTCTCCTGTTCCCCTCCCCTCTCTCCTGTCCCCCCATCCATCTATTCGCCTCCTCTCTTCCCTCCCCTCCTTTGTCTCTTTCCATTTTCTTTCTCCTTGTCTCTGGTCTCGCTCCCCAACCCCTCCTTCCATTCACTCTCCCTCACATGGGATACATTTCATCCGAGCCTGGGGATTTATCCACTTTCAAAGATGCTAAACCCATTAATACTTCCCCTCTCACTTCTTATTTCATCGAATATTTCACACTCCTCCTCCGATTGCAATGTCTGCATCATCCCTCTCTTTTGTGAAAACAGGCGCAAAGTATTCGTTAAGAATCATACCCACATCTTCTGCCTCCACACACAGATTACCTTTATTGTCTCTAATAGGCCCTACTCTTTCCTTAGTTATCCTCTTGCTCTTAATGTATTAAAAAACATCTTTGGGTTTTCCTTGATTTAACTTGCCAATATTTTTTTTATGCCTTCTCTTTGCTTTCCTAAATTCCTGTTTAATTTCACCCCTGCGCTGTCTATACTTCTCTAGGGTTTCTGCAGTATTGAGCCCTCGGTATCTGTCATAAGCTTCCTTTTTTTTCTTTACCCTATCCTGTCCCCTTGACATCCAGGGGCTCTAGATTTGTTAGTCCCACCCCTTTTCCTTAAGGGCACATACTTGCTCTGAACCCTCACTATCTCCTCCTTGAATGCCTCCCTCTGCTCTGACACTGATTTATCTTCCAGTAGCTGTTTCCAGTCCACTTTGGCTAAATCACATAGCTTAGCAAAATTAGTCTTTCCCTACTTGAGAACTTTTATTCCTGGTCTCTCTTTGTCCTTTTCAATAACTACCCTAAATCTAACTGAATTATGATCACTAGCACCAAAATACTCTCCCACTGATACCCCTTCCACCTGCCCAGCTTCATTCCCTAAAACTAAGTCCAGAACTGCCCATTCCCTTGTTGGGCTTGCTATGTACTGGCTAAAAGAATTCTCCTGAATGCATTTTAAGAATTCTGCACCCTCTATACCTTTCACACTAATTCTATCCCAGTTAATATTGGGGTAGCTGAAATCTCCTACTATTACTGACCTATATAGTTTTTACACTGCTCAGAAAGTTGCCGACATATTTGCTCTTCTTTTTCCCTCTGACTATCTGGGGGTTTATTGTGCACTCCGTAGTGTGATCGCCCCTTTTTTGTTCTTCAGTTCAAACCATATGGCCTCGTTCAAATATATCCTCCCCCCCTCACAGCTGTAATTGTTTCTTTAATCAATAATGCGACCCCCCCTCCTCTCTATCCCATCTGAAAACCCTGCAACCAGGAATATTGAGCTGCCATTCCTTCACCCATGTCTCAGAAATAGCTATATCATACTCCCACGTTCCTCTGCCTTATTCCCCAGACTCCTTGCAATGATGTATATACCATTTTGCACCGCTGATCTGCTCGAGCAGCAGCCAGACCTGCTGCTGCCACAGCCGAGGGTAGCTTCCCTGTTCATGGTACAGGCAAGTGATCAGCATCGTCACACGCAGCTCAGTCCGGGGCAGAGCGAAACGCAGAGCCGCAACCCGACTCCAACTGCCCCTGATCCATAAAATGGCAGGCGCGGCACCGCTTTCCTTGCTCTGCCATTGGCTGCTCCCATCACTTTGCTTTGTGATTGGTTCCCTCTGCTGCCAATTAACTGCCAGACCTGTGAACAGCTGTTAAAGAATCTGACAGCTGATTGGCCTGATCAAACCCATGCGCCCCAGAGCAGCCAATCACCAGGAGGCATGACAAAGATTAATAAAGTAGGGGAAATTATGAATTTTCAGAGTTAAATTGTGAGATCCCAAGTTGAGGTAAATTTCCATTAAAAATCGCGTGCCTCGTGATTAATTTGCAAGAGCTGGCGTTACTGGTAATTTAAGTTCTGATCTACCACCATGCATATATCCGACGACAAGCCTCAGTTGGGCAGTGTCGAGGAGATCTCCATTGTATGACACGGGTTTAAAATGGCAGCACCTGTTTTCGCTGATGGATTGAAACTACAATTATTGAATGGATAATTCCGATTAATTCCAGTCACACTGCTTTTCCTAAATAGTTACATGGTGTGCCGACATGGAGGGTGTAAATCTGACTCAAAGTAAGTTTTAAACAGGGCAATTAAAGTGAAAAATTCAGCAGGAAAACAACACAATATTTCCCCCCATAGCCAATGCCTCTTCGGAGGATGAACAGGATGAATGGGAGGTCAGAGATAATCAAATTGCCAATATTTCTGGTTAAGTAAATCTCCCATGCTCAGGCCTTGAATATACTCAATGACTCAGCATCCACAGCCCTCTGAGGTATAGGAACAGGAGGAGACCATTCAGCCCCTCGAGCCTGTTCCACCATTCAATCAGACCATGGCTGATCTGTGACCTAACTGTATATACCCACCTTTGGGCTAGATCCCTTAATACCTTTGGTTAGCAAGAAGCTATCAATCTCAGCTTTAAAATTAATTGATCTAGCTCCAATTGCCGTTTGCAGAAGAGAGTTCCAAATTTCTACCGCCCTTTGTGTATAGAAGTGTTTCCTAATTTCACTCCTGAAAGGTCTGGCTCTAATTTTTAGACTATAGCCCCTAGTCCGAGATTATCCAACCAGCGGGAATAGTCTCTTTCTATCCACTCTCTCCGTTCCCCTTAATATCCTGAAATCTTCGATCAGATCACCCCTTAACCTTCTAAATTCTAGGAAATAATTTGTGCAATCTCTCTTCATAACTTAACTCTTGGAGTGCCGGGTATCATTCTGGTAAACCTACGCTGCACTCCCTCCAAGGCCAATATACCCTCCCTAAGCTGTGGTGCCCAGAACTGCTCACAGTGCTCCAGGTGTGGTCTAACCAGGGCTTTGTACAGCTGCAGCATAACTTCTACCCCCTTGTATTCTAGTCCTCGAGATAGAAAGGGCAGCGTTCCATTAGCCTTTCTGATTATTATCTGTACCTGTTCCTGACATTTAATGATCGATGTACCTGGACCCCCCAGTCTCTTTGGGCCTCCACTGTTTTTAGCTTTTCACTATTTAGAAAGTACCCTGTTCTCTCCTTTTTTAGGTCCAAAGAGGATGACCTCACATTTGCCGACATTGAATTCCATTTGCCACAGTTTTGCTCATTTACTTAAACTATTGATATCGCTTTGTAACCTTATGCTTTCATTGCACTGCTGTCTATCTTTGTGTCATCAGCAAATCTGGACATATGATTTTCTATGCCATCATCTAAGTTGTTAATAAATACAGTGAATAGTTGAGGCCCCAACACAGATCCCTGTGGGACACCACTGACCACAGAGATTCACAACCCTCCGAGTAAAGAAATTCCTTCTCATTTCAGTCTTAAATGGCCGACCCCTTATCCTGAGACTATGCCCCTAGTTCTAGACTCTCCAGCTAGGGGAAACATCCTCTCAGCATCTACCCTATCAATCCCCCTCAGAACCTTATATATTTCAATAAGATCACCTCTCATTCTTCTAAATTCCATTATGTTCAAACCTCAAGTCCAAGTGCAATTAACAATTGTTGCAGGATCTGCTGTCACATCATCTATTTAAATAAGCAGATCCAGAACACACGGTGTATGATTGATGTGAATGATTAACTGGCTGTTTGATCTGTTTAGGTGGAACCTTCAGATAGTTAGTTGGTCTTTCAAATTGGTTTTAGTAATAGAATGTCGTGTCTCCTCAGCAACTTCAAGAGACATCTGTCATTGCAGCTGCCTCTGGCTCCACTCTGTAGGTTTGGCATTCCTTATCTTTACTGTCCTTTTGTAAAAGGTTAAAGTAACTGTGGGAAGAAGGGAGGCAAGCAGAAAGAGGTAGAGAGGGTTCAGTGTTCAGCAGGAGGGCAATACAGCTTCAAGGAGAGAGTCAATTTTGAACAGCCTGTATCTCGAGTCCGAGCACTGCAGCGACCAGTGGGTCGTATACTTGAACATTTATCAATAATAAGCTCGGAACATTTTGCTGTTGGTCCTCGAAGCTACAAATACATCATCTCTGGAGCCCTTCCTCCTCCCTGCACACTCAGTGGGGGCAAAATTGCCCCTTTTTATAGCCCAGTTAGTGCCTTCGGGGGGTGTTAATGGGACGCAACGGGGGAGGGAGCACTACCACCTCCCGGGAAATTGCCCTGGAGGTTTGGGGGGGGGGGGCCGTTGTCCCGGTAGCAGCATGCCCCACATGTAACACCCTGGGTGCAACCGCGATGACATCACTGTCCCGCGCCGACCCCTCAACACCCCACATGCCGCAAAGCTGGCCGACATCCGCCGCCGGGAGGCCTTTATCGCACGGGCCGCCGTCTTTATTTGTCGGCCAACTCTTGGGTCAGCCCTCACGTTGACCGGGCCGCCATCGGGCAGTCCGGCACTCTGTCATGGGTGCTGGACTGTTGGCCCGGTTTCACACTGTCCTGGTGGCCATGTGTTCCGGAAAGGGCCGGCAGTGTGCGCAGTTGCCCTCCCGTTTAATGGAAGGGGAGGAACGTTGTCATGAGTTAGCGCTACGCAGAACACCGGCCTGCTTCACGTAGCGTGCACTCAGTGCTGCACCACCGCCCCGGGAGCGCCCCTCCGAGGAAGCGGAGCATTGGAGTCAGCGCTTTTCTTCTTGTGAGGGGCTTCCAGCCCAGGCGATGAGTCCCGGCCCCTGAAGGTCACCGCCCCCAATCGGGGCAATTTCACCCCGTGTGTAAAGATCAAGCAACATGTGACGGCAGACAAAATATTGAGTAAAAAGGGTGAAAACAAACAAACAGAAATATAGCAATTACATCATAACCACAGAATATGGAATGGGAACGTTTTATTTTAAGCTGTGCATTTGAAGTTTAAATTTTTGTTTCAGGAGGGCGTCACACACAAATCTGTCAATGGGAGAGGAGTGGGTTTGAAGGTTTGAGCAAATCATTTTCATTCTTGTTCACAACATTAGTAGCAGGTACCCCCCCACCCTCAACCCCGGATCAGCAACAGCCCAGGTTACATGCAATTCTGACCTTCCTCCAGAGTTTGGCCTTAATCAGCCTCGGCTACAGTAAACCCCCCACCATTGCATTTCCCATATCAACCATCTGGGCAGCTCCTCCGAGACAATATCCAATTACTGCGACATTATCGGCAGATTTATACTGCGAACGCGCAATTACTGAGAAATTGATCGAGGCAGGCCACACTCCCGTTCAGGCACTTCACCAGTTAGTGGAGGAAAGGACATTTACATCCAGCAGTGCAGCTTGAGCTGTGAGTTGATTAGGAGCGTGTATAAATGCCCTGCAGAAACAAGTCCTCTTTCCACAGTTATCTAAGTTTTGCCCTAAGCTTCCAATTCTGTGTTAAATTTCCATCGCTCTGTCGAAGAGCTGCCACTTCGAACTTGCACAATTTAAATTGTTTTACATTACCCACATATAGTTAGTACTGTTCGCAGGCACTGACATTTCAGGGCAGTCCCGGAGCCAGCAGGCACATGCAATCCACATTAATCCTATCACTGACCTTTCAGTCTAAACAACAGGTAAAACGGACTGACAGCACATTTCCAATAATGGAAAATCAAGCACATCTTTCTCTGTCCAGTACCTGTCCAGAATGATCTTCCCTGTATGTGCCGGATTGGGACAGGCTGGCGGGGTCTCTCTGCCCAGACTTAACATTCAAAAATTACCATACTACCCCCTCTTGTACCCCTCAAACTGCTAGTATCAAAAAAACTACTGGATCTTCCTTGAATTTGCCGCTAATATTCACCTCCATGGTTTGTCTTGCAGAGTGACACACCATGTGATCATGACTTGAATTCTAATATTGGATTTTCTGCTGATGAAAATTAATTGAAAAGATTACCAAGCTTAATGACCACAAAATGTACAACACACAAGTTGCCGAGCAAAAGCAGCAGATTTGAAGGATACAAGAGAGAGCAGTACGACCATTTTTAAACGTTGGAACTGGCCAGTTGGACTGCACTTGGTCTTTTCCAAACCCATGTTGCTATGGGTACAGGACAGATTCAACAGTGAAAATCAAGCACATCTTTCTCTGTCCAGTACCTGTCCAGCTTGTACTGCACAGAAAATGGTAGCCCTGCGCACCTTCCATTTTAAACGTCCATGTTAACAATGGCTTGGAACGTTTTATTCACAGCCATGTAGAATACCACAGAGTATGGAGTAAATATCATACAAGACATTGGTAGCTTTCTTGATGCTGTTCAGTGTCAGCTGTGGCTCAGTGGGCAGCGCTCGCACCTCGGAGTCAGAAGGTTGTGGGTTCCAGTCTCACTCCAGAGACTTGAGCACAAAAATCCAGGCTGACACTCCAGTGCAGTGCTGAGGGAGTGCCGTCTTATGGATGAAACATTAAACCGATGCCCCGTCTGCCCTCTCAGGTTGATGTAAAAGATCACATGGCACTACTTCGAAGAAGAGCAGGTGAGTTATCCTCAGTGACCTGGCCAATATTTATCCCTCAATCAACATAACAAAAACAGATTATTTGGTCATTATGGTTTGTGGGAGCTTGCTGTGCGCAAATTGGCTGCTGTGTTTCCCACATTACAACAGTAATTACACTCCAAAAGTACTTCATTGGCTGGAAAGTACTTTGGGACACCTTGAGGTTGTGAAAGGCGTTATAGAAATGCAAATTCTTCTTTCTTTTCATCAGCTTTCTCGGTGCATTTATGGGATCCTAGTTATTTCTCCTGCTCATTATCTATTCATTCCTGTTTGGACTGTACATGCACATGGATTGTGGGTGAGGACAGGATCCAGCTCTGCTTTCAAATCTTCAAAAGTCTCACCAGCACTCATGGTCCAAGTATTCGCAAATGTTTTGCAGGTGTACAAGAAAAATGTCCACGGTGCGACAAAAGGTACGAGGAGGCTGGTCGTATTTTGCCCGTCTCATTGTAGATGCACTGCTGTGATCCTGACTGAGAGCAGTGTAGACTCGGCACAGTCGCGGATTGAAGCCGCCCTCCCGGGCTCTGTGGCTCCACACCCCACCGGGTGCTGCAATTGGTGCAGCTTTTGCAAGGGGCGGAATCGCCTGCACTGTCAGGATCAACTCTTTTCAAATCAGGCAATTGAAACACGTGCCCCCTTGTTAAAGGCACAACCACTAGAACCCGCAAATTAATAAATGTCAAAGGGAACTTTAACAAATCAAATTAAAATTCTGTTCCCTGTTGACATGATGCACTCCAGTCCCTCTGGCGCCCACCTGTCGCGGAAGGCCACGAGCGTACCGGTGGACACCGCTTGCTCCATCTCCGGGGACACCCAGGCGCGAATGTAGCCGCGGAAGAGAGGCAGGCAGTCGGGCTGAATGACCCCCTCGACTGCCCGCTGCCTAGACCTGTTTATTGGCCACCTTGGTCATGCCCAGGAGCAGTCCCATGAGGAGGCCCTCTGACCTTGCATGTCAGGCACAAGCTGTGAACATATATCCAAAAATACAGGCTCCCATTTCAGCCCTGCATTGTGGGTATGCACCCCCCAAATAACAGCAGGTTACTCAGCACAGACCACACCTGGTCTGCATGGCTCAGTACATCAGGCATTCCATAACCCACTGAACGATCGAGGGACGTTTCACAGTAACTAGTTTATTTGTGCAGTACGATTAAATAGCATCAGCAGCCATGTTTAACATTGTGCCATATTTCAGTCATTCCAGGAGTGAAACTGCAGGATTTCCACACACACACTGTAGTGAAGCGATCGCCATTGGAGTGGATCTTTTTCTTGCGACACCCTGAGTTTGGGCACGAGTGCAACTCATGTTCTGCCATAATCCAGACTGTACACAATGAAAGTATTTGCGCTACACAGCCTTAACCCCTATGGACAGGCATTTCCAATCAGCATTGCACCACTGACCTGCTTGCAGCAGCCCTACGATTAGGGGAGAGAACATGTCTTTCATGTCACAGGGAGCCAATCTGGAGAATACCAAACTGGAACTATGATTATCTCTCTCCTACAATCTGCTCGCTTCCAACACTCAAATCTGGCATCACCTCACCTGCCTCATTCATTAACTTCTTCACCCAGAGAGTGGTGAGAATGTGGAACTCGCTGCCACAGGGAGGGGTTGAAGCGAATAGTATCGATGTATTTAAGGGGAGGCTGGACAAGGTATGAGGGAGAAGGGAATAGAGGGTTATACTGATAGATTTAGATGAGGAAAGACTGGTTGGGCCAAATGGCCTGTTTCTGTGCCATTTACCCGATGTAATCCTGTGTAATCTCCCGCTCGCTCCTACTCTGAACAACTTTATTGGTGTTCCAAACTGCAGATTTTCCAAATAAACACCAATGATGATTTTATAAAGCACAGACAGAGCTCAGTGTTAAGGCTGAAATAACGCACACATCCTTCCAATAAGTTATACACAAAACTCCAAACACCATCTCTAACTTGCGCTACTTTAAATGCTGTCGATGATTGTAAAAGCACACAGTGCCCAGAGGCAGGATATTTATTTGCATGAAGAAACAGACTTTTCCTTTTCATTTGAACTTCATTCTGACAATCGGATCATATTCAGACACTGCCTCGCTCACCCACTGACCACCACTTTGCTATTGCTCACATTAATGCTTGGACTCAGCGAGATAACAAACCTGGACTGTGCAGGAAGCCTCAGGAAGTCCCATTTGTAAAGAATTCCGTTTCCCATTCATTTCCTTTCAAGAAAACGCTGTGGATTAACTTGTTGCTGAATGCTCACCACAGTTCAGCTTGGATCATGATTATCCGAATCTAAATACCACACCTAGTTAGCGATAGTGGGTGTACCAGTCACAAGATACAACCGAAACCATGCTCGAAATAACTTCAAAGCTCGGATCTTTCCCCACAGGTGGAGTATGGGCGTCGCTCCAGCTGTGACTGGGCTGCTTTGATCGGGCTGTGCTCTCGTCTGCCTCATGAAGATTTAAACAAAACCACGAATGCCGGAAATCTGGGAACAAATACCAGTCGAATAAAGAGACAGGGTGAGATATTGGAGGGGGCAGAGGACATAATTGGGGGGGGGGGGGGAGGTTTAGAGGGGAGTTGAGGAGAACTTTCTTCACCCAGAGGGTGGTGGGGTCTGGAACTCACGGCCTGAAAGGGTGGTAGAGGCAGAAACCCTCACCACATTTAAAAAGTACTTGGATATGCACCTGAAGTGCCGTAACCTGCAGGGCTACGGACCAAGAGCGGGAAAGTGGGATTAGGCTGGATAGCTCGTGGTCGGCCGGCGCAGACACGATGGGCCGAATGGCCTCCTTCCATGCTGTAAGTGTCTATGATTGTAGGTTTGTGCGGAGCACAGACACGGAGAAGTTGGGCTGAATGGCCTGTTGCTGTGCTGTACATGGAGTGATTGTATGGCGGTGCCTGAGAGGGTCTGATGAACAGCTGAGGTCGGAGCTTCGGGGATTTACCAAAACCCCGAGGGGGTGCCGGGCTTCGGATTGCACGGAGTGCGATTTGTGTCACTGCGGACAGCTTGAGTCGATAATCGGAGAAGGTTAACAACAGGTCACCATTGCCCCCTGGCACTGCCTGCCATGTGTACACACCCCTCACCCACCTTGAACCAGCGCAGTGCTGAAATCAGCTCTCACTGCATTCCACACCCTTTCCTGGGACCCCGACACACAGATTCTTTACCTTTAGTCCAGACAAGGCAGAGCTTGGCACCAGTGTAGTTAAATGTACCCAAAGAGCTCCAACCACCCCCCCACCCCACACACATCCCCCATCCCACACACATCCCCCATCCCACACACATCCCCCATCCCACACACATCCCCCATCCCACACACATCCCCCATCCCACACACATCCCCCATCCCACACACATCCCCCACCCCACACACATCCCCCACCCCACACACATCCCCCATCCCACACACATCCCCCATCCCACACACATCCCCCATCCCACACACATCCCCCATCCCCCCCATGCTATCCATCCCATCCCACCCCCAACACCACCCCCACACACACATCCCCCCACCCATCTCCCCATCCCGCCCCCCACCCATATTATCCATCCCCAACTGCTCATTTGTTTAACGTTAATGAAACGCTGGTGTGAACGTCATCTCTTGTGCTGCCATTGAAAGGTTTGGACTGTCTCTCACCGGTTCAGCCTTCCTATAACTGGCACAAAAGATACAGCAATGATTAGACTGTATTGGTGAGATGCAGCAACACATCTTTGCAACAACTGCAGGTTAACTGCCACCATTGGCTTCTCTCCCTGCAGCACAACATAGTGGGAAGATAACCCACAGTAATCCAAAATATGCAGAAGTTTTGTAACTTATTTTTCTCTTACTCTAGTCTCAATGTAGATTCCCTGTTTAAAGTGTCAGTGTTCCACCCCGTGGGCCGTCCCGACCTGTGTGAGAACACCAGCACAGGTCAGGGCTATAAACAGAGCTGCAGCGTGGGCCTTGGAACATGGTGGGTGAAAACGCGGCGAATGAGGGTATGGGGCCCAGAAGAGCCGAGGGCCCAGAGGCAGAACGTGCCAGCCCACAACATAGAGGCTAAACTCCAGGACATAGTCGAACTATTTACTGAGGCGCACGAAAGCATGGGCCTTATGCTAAACATCAGCAAGACAAAGGTCCTCCACCAGCCTGTTCTTATTGCACAGCACTGCCCTCCAGTCATCACGATTCACGAGCGGCCCTGGACAACATGGACCACTTCCCATATCTCGGGAGCCTCCTATCAACAAGAGCAGGCATTGACGATGAGATCCAACACCACCTCCAGTGCACAAGTGCAGCCTTCGGCCGCCTGAGGAAAAGAGTGTTTGAAGACCAGGCCCTCAAAACTGCCACCAAGCTCATGGTCTACAGGGCTGTAGTAATACCCGCCCTCCTGTATGGATCAGAAACATGGACCATGTACGGTAGACACCTCAAGTCACTGGAGAAATACCACCAACGATGTCTCCACAAGATCCTACAAATCACCTTGGAGGACAGACGCACCAACATTAGCGTCCTTGACCAGGTCAATATCCTCAGCATCGAAGCACTGACCACACTTGATCAGCTCCGCTGGGCAGGCCACATAGTTCACATGCCAGACACGAGACTCCCAAAGCAAGCGCTCTACTCTGAACTCGTCCACGGTAAATGAGCCAAAGGTGGGCAGAGGAAACGTTACAAAGACACCCTCAAAGCCTCCCTGATAAAGTGTAAGACACTTGGGAGTCCCTGGCCAAAGACCGCCCCAAGTGGAGGAAGTGCATCCGGGAGGATGCTGAGCACCTTGAGTCTCGTCACCGAGAGCATGTCGAAATCAAGCGCAGGCAGCGGAAAGAGTGTGTGTGGCAAACCAGTCCCACCCATCCTTACCCTCAACGGTTATCTGTCCCACCTGTGACAGAGACTGTGGCTCTCATATTGGACTTTACAGCCACCTAAGAACTCATATTAAGACTGGAGGCAAGTCTTCCTTGATTCCGAGGGACTGCCATGAAGATGAAGATGATGAAGAAGATGAAGATGATGAGTGTGCGCATTAGGTCCGTGCAGCAGAGCAGGTCTCCAGTCGTCCTGGTTCAATCCTTGCCACTGGATAAAGACCTAGCTCTGTCAAGCCCATGTGGTGGCTGGTGTGCAACGGTCACCACACGTTAAAAAAAATCCACCCACAGGCATCTTCCACCCCCTCAATTGGAGCTCAGGACTTGAACATCAGGTTCTTCATTGTAACATCTGTGAATTCTTGTGGAAGCAAGACATCCTCGTTCGAGGGACCGCCTATGATATGATGATAGTTGCAAAGTGTGCAGATTCATTCTATGCAGTGTGGTTTCTATTTAACGCTCAAAGCCAGGCAAATACAGGAATGATGTGAACAGTCACATCTTCCAATAACCAGCCAGCACCGCCGGCAATGTCCACATTGGTCCACAATGGCACTGAGGCTCACACAGCTTTCCCCCAGCCAGACTCAGCAAAGGTTCATCCTGTACTGAGACCTCCCGGCTTTGAGCAGGTCAGCAGTGGGTGGCCGTTCCACCAGCTCCCTGCTCGTTGTCACCAATTCAATGACATTCACTCACAAAACACCACACTCACTGGATATATCTGCCCCCAAATATGGGCAGGCATATTCAAAGTGGACCTTCCCAATGGGATGTGATCTGACAACACTTGCTGTCATTCCCCTCCCAGCAACACTGGCTGAAGGGACGCTGGCAGGTTACCTGGCCTGGCTCCACTACTTCAGGTGCGCAAGGCATATAACAGTGGATCTCCTCTCCTGCACCCACCCCACCCCACCCACACACATCCCACCCCACACCACGCACACCCCACACCACCACCACATCCCACCCCACCCATTCCAGGCTTCCCGGCACAGGGAATCTCGCCAGGAGACTTCCAAAATGGTGATAATTTGGCTGAAGCCAGGAACATGGGTGAAGGTTGGTGCTGAGACAGACAGGAATCCAGCCCCACCACAGGCACGGGAGGAATGAACCACAGCAGAACATCGCACAGTATTTTCAGAAAAGGAGGGAGTGATATTACACACAAATTACAAACACAAACAGGCCAATCAGCCCGACCAGTCCCTGTCGGTTTATTCTCCAAACAAGCAATGGCTCTAGTCTCCAGCCACGCTCTATTCCTGTACCCCTTTCCCCACCCACCTCTCCAACAGATCCTTCAATGTTGACGTGATCTCTGCTTCAGTCTCTAACACTAGCCACACATTCCAAAGCTTCATAACCCTCTGTTAGAAAAAAGTTTCTTCACTTCTCTGTTCTAAACCCCTTGCATTAATCTCGCGTCTCCTCAATCATTGAAATCAGGAGCAGAGCCACTCTCACAGGAGGGGATGGTAAAACAGTGTACAACAGTCAATGATCAGTTCAACAAAATGATTTTCATAGTACAAACTCGTAAAGTCATGTTAACTCCTTAATAATACCATGGAGACGTAGAAGGCGCAGAAGATACACTTACTTTAATTCACTAAATGAGCCTCCCCGAACACCAATAAAATGTTGGACACAGCAGCAAATGTTGCTCAAGTTTATTGAGCTCATCATGTGATTTAAACACCTGGCACTCGAGATGAAAAGGCAACAAGAGAGGGCTTATTAAAGGCATAATCACTCTTTTGTTAAACTTTCAAAGTCATTAGCCGCTCCCATCTACTCTGCTGCACCCATTAATTTTAAACACATCTGTCAAATATTGGGAGGGTGGGGCAAGAGGGAAAAATGATAAATAAAGCAGTATCCCTACTGTGTACCAACATAGGACACGTCTTAAAGCAGACTGCCATATAATCTCAGTTACACACCGTCTCCAGTAAGTTTTAGAAGCCTTCACATTTACTAAACTTTATAAGCAGTTAGCTTCTTTAACAAAACAAAGTGATTATGGTGGGGTGGGGAACAAAAATAATCAGGGCTGTAGCTCGAGCGAGTGAGTGAGTGCGAGTATGAGTGAATAAGTGCGAGTATGTGAATGTGAATATGAGTGAATAAGTGTGAGTATGAGTGTGCGTGAGTATATGAGTGAGTGTGAGCGTATGAGTGAGCGTGCGTGAGTGAGAATGAGTCTGCGTGAGTGTAAGTATGTGTGAGTGTGAGAGTGACAGTGAGTATGAGTGAATGCGAGTCTGTGAGAGTGAGTGTGGGTGCATGAGTGAGTGTGAATATGAGTGTGAGTGAGTGTGAATATGAGTATGAATGAGTGAGTGAGTGTGAGTATATAAGTAAGTGAATGTGAGTATATGAGCGTGAGTTTGAGTGAGTGAGTGTATGAGTGTGCACGTGTGAGTATGAGTATGAGTGAGTGTGAGTATAAGAGTGTGAGTATGAATAAGTGAATGTGAGTATATGAGCGAGTGAGTATGAGTGCGAGCATGAGTGAGTTTGAGTGAGTGTGTGAGTGCGAGTGAGTATGAGTGAGTGTGAGTATAAGAGTGTGAGTATTTTAGTGAATGTGAGTGGGTGAATGACAGTATTTGAGCGAGTGAGAATATTTGAATGAATGTGAACATTTGAGTGAGTGAGAGTGTGAATGAAAGGAGGATACGAGGATGAGACTGTAGAACGGATTGGGTTACTGTTGTGCCGGTAAGTGCAAACGCACAAATCGAGTATGATTTATTCACCGATATATGGCATAAATAATCCCATTAAGCTCTTCAATAATAAACAGACAACAGGTTGCACTGAAACCCATCGCCATGGCATTATGCCATTGTGGTGAAAGTGACAGATGGCTTGTTTCCATCTTGAAGAACAGACACCGCCCCTTTAATCTATTTTACCCCAAGATGTTTTGCCTAAACAGGCACCTTGCGCACCGATTCTAACATTGAAACAGCACGGATTGCAGAGCTATGTGCCTGTGGGTATGAATACCAAGCACTGTGGACACAATTACAGAGCACTCCCCAAAACATGCAACATTGCTTTCTGGAGAAGGTACTCCTTGCTCCATTTTGTAATTCAACATTAGACTAAACGGTGAGAGAGTCGGTATTAAACTTGCTACGTGATTGAGTGTAGCTCACAGCCTTCATGAAATAAAAATCCATCGAGTGTTTCTTGCCATCCGCTGGAATGCAGCTGAAGAACACGCTCTCGGAATACGAATGAAGTTTATGGTAAAAATGCAGGGACACAAAATTCTCGCTGTCAACACGAATCTCTGAACAAACCCCGGCAGACTGGAGCTAATTCCAATCTGCTGTTATACAAGATACAGCAAGTTTAAGCGGTTAATCAGATAAATGAGTAGGGGGGGGGGGGGGCAATAATTTTACACAAAGCCCCATCGACTTTATCAATACAAATTGGCGGGAGCAATTTCTCTCTTAATTCCATAACATTTCATCAGCAAATAGCTAAAAAGTTCTTTGCCTCCATTGTTGATGAAATGTGAGGACGCGACTTTGTCACATTCCCCGCTGCAGTTGGGAACTGCCCTTGGCTACTTTGGATTCTGACCACAAGGTGAAAAGCACCATTGATCCGTATTGCAAACAGCCGCTCATTTGCCCAAAGCGCCGCATTCAGACACAGTGAGATTAACTGGCGAGTGCGAATACTGATGCTGACAAATGCCAACATTCACACACAGCATTTCAACCCGCTGAAACAAAGTAATGCAGATACTGAATAGAGCAAGGTGGGGGGTTAGGACCATCCCTAAATATTATGTAAAGAGGAGCGAAAGCACAAAGAGGGATTAGAATGAAGAGCGAACCTATAATACAAATGATGATGATAATGGGAGATAGATGAATTTGTGCAGTTTTAGGCGAGCAAGTGCAAAGCTATTTCTAACAGTCTCTAAAAGATAAGACAACCTTCATAAACAACTTACCAGAATTTTTTGGGTTTCCCAATCCTGAAAGGGGAGCATGGCATGTTGATTGACTGCAGAGGCTGCTCGCTCACAATCCTCGTCCTGTTCAAGTGTTGCTCGCTTTGAAAGTCTTTTCTCGGGCTGGCACTGGGTCGCTCAGTGACTGGGTCAATCACCAGCCGCCGCTTCAGCAAACAGCGCTGAGCTGAGCGGGGAACCCATCCCCAGCTGACCGAGAGCCCCCACACTTGCCCAACATGATGGCCAGGAGCCCGGGAGCGAGCATCCGCCACAACAAGGAGGGCAGGAGCAGGCGCCACACGCCCGCGCTCCCATGGACCACTAGCTGGTGAGAGCGCAACTCCGTGAGGGGGGATTACATTAAAATGTTGTTTCTCATCACCATAGCAACCTAATGAAGCTTGGGTGCCGTGCTTCACTCTGCGAGTCTCCTGCACCATCCTGTCCACAGAACTGATTAAAACAAGACTTGGACGTCAATTACCGAGCTCAAACCCACAGATTATTCGCGGTTTGTCCATTCTCGCTGAAGGAAAGACACTGATCGCTGATGCAGGCATCTTGTGTGAAGATTGTACACAAGGAATTCCAACAGAAGTGGTACATTCAGCAATTCAGAAACAACTTCACTTTATAAAGACTATGTTAATCCGTCGAGTACAATGGGAAGAATGTGACTTTATCAATCCCAAGCAATCATTTCATAAAATAAGTTAAAAACAAAGTTTTTGCTTAAATCAGGATTCCATAATCCCGGAGTGTCTGTCTGTCTGTTATTCTCCACGTGCGCCGGTGTTAATGTGAGAAGGGACCATTGAGCGAATTTCCTCCTCTGACTGCGGCCCGCGTACCGGAGCTGCTCAGATTTTGGGGAGATTTTATGAATGAAATGCCCTCGGTACAGTTTCACTCCAAAGGAATGTGAGGCACAGAAAACATGTGGGGAATGGTGCAGTGACATGTGTACACACATTCACCATGTGGGCCCATTGCTCAGTTCAGCACCAGGATAGTTCATTCATAAAATCTACACATTTCTGTGGCGAAGCAAAGCAATAGGTGCGTGACACAAATACACATCTGTTGTCCAGTTTTGGTTCATTGGACGTTCCTTTAACATCCAGGCACAGGACACACGCAGTTAAAAAACAGCAGCGGTTCAGATTCCTGTAGCAGCTTATTTCAATACAATGGCAAACGTTTAAAGTTACAAGCTGGGAGAGGATTAATAATAATACAACAACTTGCATCTATATAGCGTCCAACCTGGTAAAACGTCCCAAGGTGCTTCATAAGAGCGTAAACTAACAATATTTGACACCGAGCCACGTTCTTATGTTCACCTCATGCCAACTTTGTACAACCTGTCCTCATAACTTAACTCTGTCTCCTCCACGGAGGACAACTATAGCACCCATATCACCACCCCAGCTCAGGCAACGCAGCACCGAGCTTCCCAGGGTGCGTGCCACCAGGAAGCCAGCAGCTGGAAGGACGCCTGCAACAGGCCAGAGACATGGCTCTACACGTGCAGCCTTAGTGCCATGCAGGCGGATGTGTTGGGATGGTTCTGTAAAGTGACGAAGGACCGCCATCCTTGCAAGTACCTCACTGCCATCATCACATAGGGGGTGTGCTCAGCGCTACTCTGCCCATTGCAAACTGATGCTTGACCCTTGGGCTTCCTTTCACTCCTTAGTCCCTTGCCCTTTCAACTGTGACAAAGGTCGCTAATGGGAGGTTCTCCAAAGGCTTTCAGAATGTTTGTCTTCCCATTATGACATTTGTCTTCAATTGTCCCAATCTCATTAATGCACAATTTGTGTACTCCCTACAGCCATCAAACCTGCTCCTGAATTTATGTTCATGAACAGACCAAGGACACACATAGAATCATAGAACGGTTACATCACAAGGCCATTCGGCCCGTCGAGCCCGTGCCGGCTCTCTGCAAGAGCACCTCAGCCAGTCCCACTCCCCCACCCTTTCCCCGTAGCCCTGCAAATTGTTTTCCTTCAGGTACTTATCCAGTTCCCTTTTGAAAGCCACGATTGAGTCTGCCTCCACCACCCTCTCAGGCAGCACATTCCAGATCCTAACCACTCGCTGCGTAAAAAGTTTTTTTCTTACGTTGCCTTTGGTTCTTTTGCCAATCGCCTTAAATCTGTGGCCTCTGGTTCTCGATCCTTCCACCAATGGGAACAGTTTCTCTCTCTATCTACTCTGTCCAGACCCCTCATGATTTTGAACACCTCGATCAAATCTCCTCTCAACCTTCTTTGCTCCAAGGAGAACAACCCCAGCTTCTCCAGTCTATCCCCGTAACTGAAGTCCCTCATCCCTGGAACCATTCTCGTAAATCTTTTCTGCGCCCTCTCCAAAGCCTTCGTATCCTTCCTAAAGTGCGGTAAATTGAACATGCAGTTCAATGTGTTTAAAACCTGCCCAGTAGACATTCGGACCCAAACTCAGCCAGTCGAGGAAAATCTGAGGAAATTCCTTCAGAATTGCTGATGTTGAGTTGCAGAGATTTCTAGCTCCTTTACAACTGGATATCCGTCAGACAGAGAGACAGCAACAGTCAGTGGGTACAGCTCATAGTCAGCACATGCTGCTGAGGGGCAACGTATCAACGAAGAATCGATGCAACAAAGCGTCCCGAGGTATTCTGAAAGAGAAACCATTACAAGAGAAGGCGGGATGGAGCGTAACAGAACAGACAGCAGAGAGTTGGTGGAAGAGGTTGATGAGGTCAACCATGTGAAATAATGAAAGATTTTGATAGAGTGGATACAGAGAGAATGTTTCCACTTGTGAGGAAGAGCATAACTAGAGACCATCAATATAAGATAGTCACCAAGAAACCCAATGGGGAATTCAGGAGAAACATCTTTACCCAGAGAGCGGTGAGAATGTGGAACTCACTGCCACAGGGAGGGGTTGAGGTGAATAGTATCGATGCATTTAAGGGGAGGTTGAACAAGCCAATGGGGGAGAAGGGAGTAGAGGGTTATGCTGATAGATTTAGAGGAGGAAAGACGGGAGGAGGCTCGAGTGGAGCATAAACACCCGCATGGACTGGTTGGGCCGTATATCCCGTGTAATCCTGTGAAAGGTTAGAGAGATTAAAGGGGTGGGGAGATAATGCACTGCACTGTAGTCACACAGAATGTTGTCAGTAAGCTAACCAGGGTGGTGTCAGTGTTGTAGTGGGACAGAAGACACAAATGCTTAAAGCTGAATAATAGAAATGGTAGACAAAGATCAATAGAGCACACTTGTGTTGGACAAGTTGCATTTACAAATTAACTAAACAAATATTGAATATTTATGATGTAATTTTAGTTCACCCCTTACAGCTTTACTGAAATAGTATTAATTTATTATGGTGGTTAAATAACTTTTCATTAAACACGTGAATTATTTATAGCATTGCTATCATTGCATTATAACTGGCGTAAAAATTCAGCATTAAACCGAAGCTTACGGACATCAAAGGTCTAGAAGACATAAATAAAATTACAGTAAGGTAAGTAAAGCGACCAAATAGGTGTGGCGAGAAACTGATTGTGGTCCATAAACCGTGTGTTACGAGGCGTAAAAACACTTCATTAAGGTAAAGCAGCTGGCTGGGAGTTCACTGGGATGAGGTTGTGAATTTTACGATGCCCTGGCCTTTGCTGTAGGCACAACAACAGCTCTCACATTACAATCGAAATGCGACAAATTGAACAATTTAACGGTTCCTGCGATTACACGATGGGAAGAGGAAGCTTAGGCTGCAAAGTTTCATTTGAGGGAACAAATGTGCCCTTTCCAGCTAAACATGGGCTGCAGCACGGAGCATGTTTGTTGCATCACATCTCATTGAAGCTGCACTGATTCAAAACACTTTTATTGATGCATCATCGCACATAAAATATTGGCCATTCAAATGTATTTGAGTAGATGCACAGATATACACGCATGCAGTTGCCTTTAATTTTAAGGAACATTGTTCAGGGGGTAGATTTTCCACGAGGTTGTATTGGTTTTTCCCAGTGCAATTTGCCCGAACATGGGCCACACCAGCATAAAAGGTCGAGGAATTTCAAGCGCAACTTACGGCGCAAAAAACACGCGGGAAGCTGGCCCCGCCCACAAAACTGACCACGCCCCCAGGTCGAATTAATCACCGTGGCAAGTTCCCGCTGATTGCGCCCGTGTGCGGGCCTTCAAAAAGGCTTCTTAAAATTAAGCATTTTTTTTTGGTGCAAGAGCTCGAATAAGCATCTTTTAAATATTGTGGGGCCGAAATTGGGTAGCGCCCTGTTTTGGGGCAGTAACCAAAGCGAGGTGGTTTGAATCTCTAGAAGATATAAATAATGCAATCGTCGTATCAGCAGGTAAGTAGTTGGCTGTTTAATTAGATAAGTCTAATTAGAGGGATGGCAGGGCAGTTCAGTCCTGTGGAGTGCACATCCTGCGGCATGCGGGAAGTCTCCAGCTTCAACTACTCGAACTCCGCGGCTGCAGTCAATACGGTGCATCGGCGAGGCTGAGAGATACGTGGATAGCACGTTTCAGGAGGTGGTCACCCCATAACTTAAATCGTGCAGGTAGCAGGGAAGTGGGGAACCACCAAACAGACTAAGAACACTAGGCAGGTAGTGCAGGAGTCCCCCCGTGAGTCCATTTCACTTTCCAACTGATATTCTCTTCTGAGCACCGGTGAGGGCGATGGTGGCGACTGTGGAGTGCAGCCAGGAGGGGCGTCGTAGTTGTGTGGGGCGGACTGGTTGGGCTGGATGCTCTTTACCTGTCCGCCATTGTTCATTGGTTTATATGTAACCTTCAGGGCTGCTGACCGAGGGCCGTGCGGCTCTTGGTCGGTCGGCGCAGACACGATGGGCCGGAATGGCCTCCTTCTGCGCTGTAGATTTCCATGTTTCTTACAGCATTCCTGCACCTGCTGATTCTCCACACCCTCAGTGCAGTAAATCGTAAACCCATTACAGCAGAATGTGTGCAGAGTACGATTATTTGGGGAAATAATGAGAAAATAAAGAAACAAACAAACACACCAATTTCGCAAGTAGGCGAATCAAAAAGGACTCAAAAGTCCACATGTGAATGTTAGGAGTCTTTGTAATAAAATGGGAAATCTGGAAGTCCTTGCTGGAGAGGAAGGCCGTGGATATTATCAGCATCAGAGAGATCTGGATCAGCAATGACACATGTTGGGCCAATGCACGAGATACACAATTGGGCCTGAAATCCCGGCCTCCTCAGAAGTACAGAGTGTGTACGGACCTGGGAAGGCATCGCAAAAGCCGGTTTTTGGCGTGATGCACATGCGCTGAAAAGCAGCTTTTCCGGTCAGTCAAGCCGCTGGGACCATCAGGTAAATTCGTAAAGATTCTCCGGTCGGAGGCGTGCTTTTGAAAGAAGTCTCCAACTGGAATTTCAGGGCGATTGAGCTGGCAAACTGGGACCATGTGTAGCCTTTAATGTGGAAGGGAACTTGATTATAAAGGAGATTTACAGACCTGGTCCAGGTGTACCTTATAAATAGGGATGAAAGACATGAGGATAAAATCATCAAATTATGAGCATCTGATACAAAAGTTGTGGATGCAGCTATCAGTAACTTCGATTTTCAGGGATAGATTGGGAAATCTATTAAGAGTGAATGCATGTTCCTGAACTCACTGTTGGACTGTTATGTGGAACATCTGGTCAAGGAATCCATGTGAGGAGGGGTGTTATTGGACATGATAAGTAACAACCAGGAGATGGTAGAGTAAATCAGAGGCAGGAACACTTTGTTAAGAGGGACCACAGTATTGTGGAGTTTAAGGTCAACTATGTTTTGGAAAAGAGAGAAATTACCCAACAGAGATACTGAACCCTAAGCAAGGGAGACTGTGAGGATTGGTCTGGGGAACCTGGACAGAACAGCACAGTTAGAGAGGAAAGTTTGATTAAAACCTGCCAATATGAGAGACTCTAGGACAAGGGGACATAACTTTAAAATCAGAACCAGGCCATTCAGGAGACAAGTTAGGAAAGACGCAAAGGTTGGTAGAAGTGCAGAACACTGCCACAAAAAGCAGTCATTGCTCGCTCAATTAATCAGCTTAAATCAGAGATGGATAGATTTTACTAGCCAAGGGTATTGAGAGATATGGAGCCAAGTCGGGTGGATGGAGTTAGGAACATAGCATTGAATAGGGAAACAGCCTCCTACTGTCACTATGTTCACAATATTCATTTGGATCTAAACTCTGCAAATTGAGGAAATTCTAAGCCGATGTTTTAGAGCTTGCCACTGTTGAACAACACTGTTAAAAGGAAAAAGCACAAATAAAAAAAAAAATCACATTTAGAAATACTGAGAGAATATTCCAAATTCTGGCGCCAGTTAACAAAGCTGAGAATTGTCTCTGCTGCAGTCAGAGTACGGAATAGGCACGTACCACCGGGGATTACCAACATGGGCAACAATGGAAGGAACTTGGGGTGCAAGGGCAAAAAATATGTGTGTCGGCGTCTTTGGGACGCTAGTCCCTGAAATTGGGCCTCGTTGCACCCGTTTTACACCCATGGCCCAGGTTCTCCCCATCTGTTGCTTTCTGGCAGAGGGTTATAACAAAAGCTGAGACACTGAAGTGCAGCGACAGACTGCAAACAGAAAGCAGTGAGGACAGGCTTGGGTCAAGCTCAGAATTTGTATTGAACAATTATGCAACTGAACTTACAACAATTTGTATTTATATAGCATCTTTAACATAGTGAAACCTCTCAAGGCACTTCACAGGAGTATTGAGTGAAAAATAATTCGACACCAAGCCGCGTAAATCGAAATTAGCGCAGGTGAAAAAGGTTGGTTTTATGGAACGTCTTGAAGGAGGAAAGTGAGATACAGAGGCGGAGAGGTTTAGGGAGGGAGCTCCAGAGCTTAGGGCCCAGGCAACAGAAGGCACGGCCACCGATGGTTCAGCGATTATAATCAGAGATGCTCAGGAGGCAGAATTAGAGACATCTCGGGGGGGTCGTTGGGCTGGAGGGGATTACAGAGATAGGGAGGGGCGAGGCCATGGAGGGATTTGTAAACGAGGATGGTAATTTTGAAATGAGGCATTGCTTAACCGGGAACCACAGAATAGAGTGCCACTTACACTTGATCTTTCAGGCAGGATCTGCACAAGTCCTTAACAGTGCTATGTGGGGCACACGCATCAGGGGAAGGTACAGTAAGCTCTGTGGTCTGTATTTACGTCAGTCAGAGAATGCATGCAACAATCACAAGTTTTGAAGGTAAAACTGTCCTGTAAATGGAGTTATGTGTTTGATCATTCGTGTAGTGCAGTGAAACCCAATTGCATTTGTAAGACTCGATTGTAAGATAGTTGAAAAGACTAATATGCAACAAGCGTTCACATGCTGCAGAAAAAAAACAATGTACATATTAGGTGGCTGAAACAAATTAATGACCTCCATGTGAATGCACAAAACATTCAACTTTCCCCGCAGCCTTGATCAACATTCCCACTTTCACTTTGTCCCCACACAATCGAGCAGTGTTTTAACAGGAAAAAACTGCTCTAAAATAAAAATCTACTGCTCCAAATGATTTGATCAGGAAACAAAAAAGATTACATGGTACTTATAAATAAAATATAGCCATTAATATTGAACAAGTACTGAAATAAATTCCACAATCAATAGGCACAATACTCTGAACCCTCCAGCCGCAACCTTCCCATTACCCTTCCAGCACGATTCCCCATTAAACGGGAGCCTCTGCATACTACAGGTATTCCAGCCACTAATGTGTAGCCCTGTTGGCTGGTACAGGATGTTATTTATTAATAAGGCTATAAGAAATCGTGAATTGGAAGAAATAACTTGAGACCAAGATGTCTCTTCAGACTGGTGTTAGAATTAAATGATTTATTCCACAGTACAAAAGCTAAAGCGACTTGCACAGCGTGAACATAAATAACTGATATCAGGCAGGGGAGCGGGAGGGGAAGTGGAGCTGAGTTCATGATCAAATCAGCCGCGATCTTATTAGATGGTGGAGCAGGCTCAAGGGGCCGAATGGCTGACTCATGCTCCTATTTCCTATGTTCTTATGTTCCAAACATCTGAAGGCCAGGAACGGCCTGTCTGATCCCAACCTTTGGAGGGTGTGAAGAGGAGGATGTCACCCAAGAGTTGAGATAAAGAACCCGACATATCATAGGTTAAATAGCCCTGCCAACTCCAAGCCCACTCCTAAAAAGAGAATAAAAGACCCAGAAGGCGTTTCAGGACAGACGGTGAAGATAAGAAATGTTCGTGCCACCAGCCATCTGTCTGATCGGGACTAGGACCAGCTATTTGTCATGGTTGTATGCATACTAAGTCTATCCTGATTGTGTGTTATGTTTGACTATATTTGAACTATCGCTCCCTTAATGCATTGCCTTATAACTCCCGAGAGCCTGTGACCCTGAACCTTACCAGACTAACTATCGGCATAATTATTAGTTCCTGCAATCCTTTCAGAGCAGCTGTCATTTGCGAGTTGGAGGATAATTATATTTATTTTGATGACATTGAGAAGGCACAATCACAGCACTCGCCTAATGTAGATACGATAACAGCTGTGAAGCAGTCACGTCTCGTCCTTTACCTGTGATAAACCACAACATTCCAGCAGGTCATTTGATTTACAGCAGCAGAATTTCAAGCACACGGGGATCAGACTCTGCACCTGAATGGATAGGCCCAAGATACACCCAATATTGGCCACCTCCGAGCCGGTGAGCCAAGGGCACCCAACAGATATCCTCAGGCAGCTTGCGGCGAAGAGGATTGGAAGATTGGGTCGCTGTGACACCAGAAGTGGCCTTCAGGTAAGTGTTTAAAGGGGAACGGGTAGGGTGGCGATTGGGTCTGGTGGATAGGATGGCGATTGGGAGGTACACTGCTTGTGCACGGTATATTTGTGTGTGTGTGTGCGCGCACGTTAAAATTTAATTGCAGCTTGGAGTTTTTTAGGATCCAGTACAGGAGTAAGTTGCGACGAAACGTGTGGGGAGAGCAGCGGGCTCGGGGGAACAGGTGACCTTGGACCTGTGGTTCCCAACGCTCTCCCCCATTGGAGGTTTCCTCGCCTCATGTCTGGGTCTGTGGTAGACTCACTGATGGAGATTGATCACTGTGATTGGTCAACAACCCTATTAATGTTGGATGGTGGGACGACTTGATGGGAGAAGGTGAGCTGGATGGACTTCGGTCTTTTTCATCCAGCAATTCCTAGGAATCCTTTCCAATAGTCAATTTCTGATCAACCTTGCACATTGAACAAAAGTATTGATGGGAGGCTTTGCCTTACTCCGACCAGGGTTATTAGTGTACACGTTTCTGTGACTAAGTTTATCATTAGAAAAGATAATTCAGTGAAGCAATGAGAGATATTCCATATATTTTCCTTTGTGTAGAAAGGCCAAGGGCAGAAGTGGGGAATAGGATACAACAACAACAACTTGTATTTATATAACAAACCCAAGATCATAACGGGAAAAGTTGAAGGGCCGGGAAGTAGAAACATAGAAAATAGGTGCAGGAGTAGGCCATTCAGCCCTTCGAGCCTGCACCACCATTCAATAAGATCATGGCTGATCATTCACCTCAGTACCCCTTTCCTGCTTTGTCTCCATGCCACTTGATCCCTTTAGCCGCAAGGGCCATATCCAACTCCCTCTTGAATATATCCAATGAACTGACATCAACAACTCTCTGTGGTCGGGAATTCCACAGGTTAACAACTCTCTGAGTGAAGAAGTTTCTCCTCATCTCAGTCCTAAATGGCCTACCCCTTATCCTTAGACTATGTCCCCTGGGACGAAGAGCTCTCTCAAAGAGTTTGCACAGGGAGGTTGGCTGAATTGCCTGTGATTCTGAAATGTGTGCTGTCCCCTCCAGATTATTAGGCAAACGGGGCGACAGATAGTAAACAGGCCACCTATCTGCTCCCTACATTGTAGATTACCCATTAAGTTGAGTTACTGTCAACATTATCCAATAGCAATTTATAAAAAAGATGGTATTTTAATAAGTTTGACTAAGGACAGGGGACTAAATGAATGAAGCAGACTGCAAGAACAGCAATGTAAATGACTCCCGACGTTCCCGTGGATTGCCATTTGGGAATACCATCCCTTCATCCCGTGCTAATGTCTCTCTCCAGCCCACTAATTGCAGAGACGATAAATGTGGAATCCCGGGCGCTGCCGAGTGTGGGGTGCCACACATGGTGACACGAGTGCTGGAGCCCTCCGCAGTAACTGCTGCCCCATAGCTGGTGCAGGGGGAGAACTCGATTGTGGTGACAATGAAATATCGGTAAAGTCGTTATTTTAAATCTGCTGGGATGGAACTTCCTGTTCCGCTGAGAAAGGACGAAGCAAATGCATGTGCTGTTCACAGCACCTTGAAGCCCATTAGATGTCGAAATCCTTATTCCTGGAGCCTTCGGAGAAAGGGAGTGGAGAATCTGAAGTGTTGTCACAGGCACAGGATCATTTCCTCAGAATGTCATCGTACCAGAAAAACTGAACAATGTTCTGACATTTCTTCTCTTATTTCAGGGAATTACAATTTCTTGCACTAGAGAATAGTTCCTAATGTAATGAAGTATCGTACAAGAGACACTGCTCATTCCAGGCTACTATCCAGGCACAAAGTGTAAAGCATTTTATGCAGATTTACAGTCAGAAAGCACTTCCAATAGCAACCACCAACACATCAAATACAATTTCTGCAAAGTATTTTCACTGAAATGTCCCTTCTAATACTTCTACCAATTACTTTAAATCTATGCCCCCTGATTATTGACCTCGCTGCTAAGTAAAATAGGTCCTTCCTATCCACTCTATCTAGGCCCCTCATAACGTCTCTCCTCAGCCTCCTCCATTCCAAAGAAAACAACCAGGCCTTTCCAATCTTTCCTAATAGCTCAAATTCTCCAGTCCTGGTAACATCCACTTTCTTACTGACATTGTAAACAACTGCAAGCAACTTGTTTCCACGTTTAGAAATAGCATGGTGCAGAAAGACCTTTGGTCCAATAGTGTAATGTCACTTATTAACATGTACTTAGTCTACAAAAATAAATGACTGAATCCTGTCACTAGTGCTCAAACACACATTATTTTTTTCTCACTCCGCACCCCCCCCCCCGCCCACTCCTTCCACCTTGATTTTCTTCCTTCCCTTACTGAAGTCGTTAGTATAGATTTTCTAATCAGACACAAGCCCAACCAGACATGGTGGTGTATAAATCACACCCACCCGAGGAATTCCCAGGGCCAGTCTCGTTAAGTTGCCGTACAGGAGCTCCAGTGCACTGTTGTTCCCGGCCGAGTGTTGCAGACTGACACAATCCAAGGTCCAGGAGTACGTGCTGAGGGATGGTGCCGCCGCCGCAAAGGCAGTTTAAGGCCCTTCCGCAACAGTAAACCCAGGGGATGGAATCAGACCCCCCTCGGGCTGTACTTGTTAATCTGCTTGTATACATAGAGCACCATGTACTGAAAAACACCTGTGTTGTGCCATGTATAATGAAAGTCTCTGCACTGTTTAGTAACTTGTAAAGAAATGTAAATGTATCCCCAACCGTTCCGTGTACTGCTTTCATCTGCATAGTGCTACATGTAACGTGATTGGTGATCGGTATTGAAATGTATCCTGGAATGTAATGTGAACCTGTTCTCATCTGCTCCATGTAATACCCTTATTTGCACTACATGTAATGTGATTTACGGATTGTACTAAACTGGACCTTGAAATGAAATGCACGCTAGTGCATTGTATGGAACTGCTGTCAGCATCCAAACCAATTGTATGGAATTGCTGACTGCAATGTACTGAGTTATTTTCCAATGTATTGTGAAAATTTTATATGAATAAAGTATATTTTTGGAAAAAAGGCTGTTGCTCCTGGGAAGCTTGCCCACTGTGGAAGGCCTGAACCGCTCACAAAGGGCAGGCATTCTGAGATCTTCAGGTATCTCGGCTGGACAGCCTCTGAATACATACACACTGGGGCCAAGAGGCCTTAGTCCCCAGTCCTCCACTGGAAAGGCAGCAGAGAGGGACTTGCCACACATGGTGACTCTATCTCAGATCCTGAAGTAGGGTCATCAGAATAAAACAACATCGTGTATGGCACTGCTCGGGTGTGCAACCTGTGGGAGGGTGGCATGAATATCTGAGTGGCACGTTACCACCTCTCTGGGGGTGAGGCCATTGTGTCCGAAGATCATTTTCTCTCCCCTCCAAACAAAAGGCTGCTTTACCAACAACGATCCACGGCTGCTGAGAAAGGAACGCTCGGCTCACAACATCACATCGCAAAAGTAATTACACCAAAGATCCAGATCCAAGGGGGAGAAATTTCCCAGCGCCTCAATTGGGGGTGGTAACTTGCTCAGAGCAGTACCTCCGGCACCCGGTGTGGAAGTCTGGCCAGAACCGCTGAATTGGGCAATCTCACGCGCTCCACTTCCTCGTGGGACGGGTCCAGCCGTGCCAATGGGGCACGATCGGCAACATTTCCACACCCCTCGCTTTCGCTTAAAGGGGAGGGCTGCTGTGCACTCTGCCCGGCCTCTGATGGCCTCCACTCGGGCTGCATGTTGCCGGACTGTACAATGGCAGCCTGGGCCACGCTCGGAGACAAGAATTGGAGCCGGCCGGTGAGTTGGCAAAACCGCCAAGATGGCGGCTAACCTCCGTTCTGCACGTGGATGTCGGCCCGGTTACCGACCTGCGAGGCTGATACTGACACCACTCGCCCCAGCCTCGTGGGGCGCTGGGCAATTTCCCGGGAGCCGGTTGCGCCCTCCCCACGAATCGCGTTTCGCGCTCCGTTAAAACCCTAACGGGCGTCGAAACAAGGGACAATTTCGACTCCAAGTCTTTAGCGACTCATTATTCCAATTCCGAGTCTGTGGTTGAAGGCACTTGGTGCTCTCGTACGCTTGGTGTTGCAACACAGCATCGATCAGAGATTGAGAGCTGCAGTGTATTGGTCCAGTCTCTGACTCACACCTCCCACAACTGTGGCTCAGTGCTGGGAGCACACGGGCTTACCTGATGTTGGGTGTGTACAGAAAGTGTTATGGTGCATTAGTAAGTGAAAAAAACAACATGAAATATTGCCCTCTGGGAGAACGTCTTCGATTGGCTTTCTATCAAGCGGAGAATATTGGATCGCTCTCCGTGAACTTGAAGTAATGGAATCATGGGGAAGATGAGACGATGTCAGAATGGGAATGGTTTGTGTTCATTATTGAGACAAGAGAAAGGATCATTGTTAAATTCAATCCATGGACAGCAACCCAGTGTGGTTTCGAATATCTAGAGGGCAGAGAATTTTTTCTAAAAAACATTGGCGCTAATGGCAACTGATTTGTCCAATGAGAGTTTTCTTCATTTAAAAGAATTCTACCCAATAAAGAACTTAACGGAAGATGAATTTGAGACCATGACTAGGTAGCCGAGTGATAAATCTCACCTTCCCCTGGAGGGAGAGGTTTATTGGAAATCACCGGACGCAAATGGTTTTATAATTCATGTGAGACTTTGTGGCCAAGCATCAAATGTATCAATACTTAGGAACAAGTGCTTAGAACTTAAAAAAAATAAACTTCAACTTTCTGGGATTGTTCTGTGCTATAGCCACCCTCAACACGGAGAGGCATCAGGCCTTGGCCTTGTATAAATCCACACCCCAATGTACGGGAAAAGTGCACCTCAGGAGGGGCATCGACTCGATTTTAATGATTTTTCTGTTCTGGTTGAACATCTGACTGAGGTTAGATAGCTCATTTTATCTCAAAGCAGCAGGAATTCTGGAAACACCGACAGACGAGCAGAATGTTCATCTGTTCTCAGTGTCAAAGCCAAAGTATTGTTTGTGGTGAATATTTAATTGATATAAACGATAGTGTCATTCATTCATAAACTATCTTAAAGCCTCTAAAATCTGCATCATCATTTACTCTTTAGTAGGGTAAATGATGAGACCCAGCTACACTGAGCTGGCAGGCTGACAGTTTAAGAATGACAGATGGATACTGGGAAGAATCAGTCAGCTCCCATTGCATAAAGAGCAGCTTTCTCCAGTGTTTACAGAGCATTCATGGACTGGCAAGTCTGGCGAGCATCACTGTTGGACATTGAGAGGGTGAAAATGACTGACAGTGGCTCAAAACCAGCGAGAGCATCAACAAACATTTGCATTTATATAGCACCATTAATGAAGTAAAAATTCCCAAGGCACTTCACAGGAGTGTGATCAAACAAACTTTGGCAGCAAATTGGGTGTGACTGTCACTGCTCGGTCTTCTGGGAACCGCAGGAGCAATCCTTGCTCTTTGATACACTGCATGCCATTAATTCCAGTCTCGCTTCCACCCATTTGTACGTGACTGGCCGATGCTCCCGTGTGTCGCTACAATGGGAATGGTGCCTTCCCCACGCCCCCCTCCCAGGGTTCACACTGCCAGGGGCAAGCTACCCCTACCAGCTCCCACATCCGGAAATCAGGGGCACAATGTCCCTGTGGGTTGTGGGCAGAGTCCCCTCAAATCGTTCAATATACAGAGACAGCAACAAAAACACAGAAAAACAACCCCAATGTGCAGACATGGCCATAAAATATCAAGTGGCCGTAATAAGGTCAGATTGTGTCGAGCACAATGTGTTTTAGGCCTCCTGTACTGATTTAAATAATGAGATATCCTGTTTCTGGGTTTCTCTCATTGTCTCCCTGCTTAGAAATATTATGGCTTCTTTTGCAGTTTTGATTGGCATCAGATATAATCCACTGGCAGTCTGTCCCTGCTGCAAAGGTACCACATCCATCAGAATTACTATTCAACAAAGCATCAGTTGGAGTACAAGGACCTCCCCACACAACAGCGACAGGAAAGGTCAGACACGTCTACCATTCAGACCCTGATTTATTAGAGCTTGGAAATAACTAGATCGCCTCCAACTCAATTGCTTCAGCTTTGCAGAACTGTACAGAGAAGGCATCATTTAGTCTGACATTGGTAATGGAAGATTAAAATCATTGAGAGATGAGATATAAACACCTTCGCTTATTAAACCGTCTGTTCAATGAATACTGTAAACCCCGCCCACCCAGCAGAAACCAGGCGGACGGGCAGTTAAAATTGGGGCAGCGACTTGGGCCGTGGGCCTCCTCTGACCCGGGCTTTCTCCACCCCCCTCGGGCTTTCTCCCCTCCCCCTCACCATGCCCTCCTGACCCCAGCCTCTCCCCCCCCCCACTCACTTGTCCAACATATCCTTCTATTCCTTTCTCCCCCATTGTTTATCCAGCCTCCCCTTAAATACATCGATACTATTCGCCTCAACCCCTCCTTGTGGCAGCGAGTTCCACATTCTCACCCCTCTCTGGGTAAAGATGTTTCTCCTGAATTCCCCATTGGATTTATTGGTGACTATCTTATATTGATGGCCGCTGGTTTTGGACTTTCCCACATTATTTGAGTTAATGTTCCATCGACAAAATATGAATAAAACACAAAACTAGTTGGACCAGTTAAATCGCTGGTTTACATTTCAGAACCATAGAAAAAACCAGGATGGCAGAACATGAAGAGTCACCAAGGAATCCATCATTTCTTTCTTCAAAGCAATTCCTGCAGAATTATCACCTTTGTCAAATTCACTAAGCACAGCCAAAGACTGAGAACATCTGGATACATTAATACAGCCTCACTTTGTCAGTTGCTGACCCAGGATTCAGATGCTGCAATATCACAGAATTACTACCGTTTAACAGGAACCATTACACTTTTACATAATTCATTGCAGGAAGTTTTAAATAGGATGATTATCTGTGAAAGGCATTAAACTGTTCAAAGCAGTTTGTATTTTAAATAGGAGTCAAAACCTAACTATACATATTCAATTTTCACTCACCTGTGCAAGTATTTAAAAAAGCAGTTACTTTGATCTGAAACACTCACATTTGCTGTATATAAACCAACGATGGTAAATGCACAAACGGCAACTGATTTAAGGAGGGTAATCTTAACCAACCTCTCCGGACGGAGCCCATGGAATTGGGGGGCACCAATGTTACCCTCCAGTGATTTCGATGGGGAGTAAAATCAAAAGCAAAATACTGCGGATGCTGGAAATCTCAGCGGGTCAGGCAGCGACTGTGGAGAGAGAAACAGAGTTAACGTTTCAGGTCCATGACCCTTCATTAGGGATATCTGCTTAAAGCAGGCGGGAGTCTCATGAATTTATCCAAATTGGGGTCCTATTGCATTGGTCGGACCCCGATGGCATTTTAATGGGGGGGGCTTTCCCGCCAGGCTGAAGCAAGCCATTAGCTGAAGCAGTGTTCCTTGGACACCACAAGGAAAGTCATGGCCTCCCCTGCCCCAGACTTCCTCTTCCCCCTCCCCTTTTTTGTCGTGGGATCAGCTCAAGCTCTGTCCGCCACTTTTCTGCAACGGGCAGGAAATGGGCCGTCGGCATTGAAACGAGGCCCAGTGGTGAAAATCAGCGTGGCCTCGTGCCGTCTCTGGCGGGCGGGGAATGCACGCACTGCAGTTTAGAAGAATGAGAGGGGATCTCATAGAAACATATAAAATTCTGACGGGATTGGACAGGTTAGAGGCAGGAAGAATGTTCCCGATGTTGGGGAAGTCCAGAATTCCACAGGTTCACAACTCCCTAAGTGAAGAAGTTTCTGCTCATCTCGGTCCTAAATGGCTTACCCCTTATCCTTAGACTGTGTCCCCTGGTTCTGGACTTTGGCATTTGCTGTTGTTCACATTCTTTTTCTTTTTCCACAATCTTTACCTCGATGGGGGAATTGTTCTGTGAGGAGAGACTGAGTAGAATGGGCCTATACTCTCTGGAGTTCAGAAGAATGAGAGGTGATTTCATTGAAACATAAGATTCTGAGGGGGATTGATGGGGTAGATGCTGAGAGGATGTTTCCCCCGGGCTGGGGAGTCTTGAACCAGGGGTCACAGTCTCAGGATAAGGAGTCGGCCATTTAGGACTGGGATGAGGAGCAATTTCTTCTATTGGATACTAACAAGCAAAAGCTTCTATAGATATGTGAAGAAAAAAAGATTAGTGAAGACAAATGTAGGTCTCTTGCAGTCAGAATCAGGTGAATTCATAACGGGGAACAAGGAAATGGCAGACCAATTGAACAAATACTTTGGTTCCGTCTTCACTAAGGAAGACACAAATAACTTCCTGAAAATACTAGGGGTCCGAGGGTCTAGCGAGAAGGAGGAACTGAGGGAACTCCTTATTAGTCAGGAAATGATGTTCGGGAAATTGATGGGATTGAAGGTCGATAAATCCCCAGGGCCTGATAGTCTGCATCCCAGAGTACTTAAAGAAGTGGCCCTAGAAATAGTGGATGCATTGGTGGTCATTTTCCAACATTCCATGGACTCTGGATCAGTTCCTATGGATTGGAGGGTAGCTATTGTATCCCCACTTTTTAAAAAAGGAGGAAGAGAGAAAACGGAATTATAGACCGGTTAGCCTGACATCGGTAGTGCGGAAAATGCTGGAATCAATTATTAAAGATGTAATAGCAGTGCATTTGGAAAGCAGTGACAGGATCGGTCCAAGTCAGCATGGATTTATGAAAGGGAAGTCATGCTTAACAAATCTTCTAGAATTTTTTCAGGATGTAACTAGTAGAGTGGATAAGGGAGAACCAGTGGATGTGGTGTATTTGGACTTTCAAAAGGCTTTTGACAAGGTCCCACACAAGTGCAAAATTAAGGCACATGGGATTGGGAGTAATGTATTGACGTGGATAGAGAACTGGTTGGCAGACAGGAAGCAAAGAGTGGGAATAAATGGGTCCTTTTCAGAATGGCAGGCAGTGACTAGTGGGGTACCGCAAGGTTCAGTGCTAGGACTCCAGCTCTTTACAATATATGTTAATGATTTAGACGAAGGAATTGAATGTAATATCTCCAAGTTTGCAGATGACACTAACCTGGGTGGCAGTGTGAGCTGTGAGGAGGATGCCAAGAGGCTGCAGGGTGACTTGGACAGGTTAGGTGAGTGGGCAAATGCATGGCAGATGCAGGATAAGTGTGAGGTTATCCACTTTGGTGGCAAAAACAGGAAGGCAGAATATTATCTGAATGGTGACAGATTAGGAAAAGTGGAGGTGCAGCGAGACCTGGGTGTCATGGTACATCAGTCATTGAAAGTTAGCATGCAGGTACAGCAGGCGGTGAAGAAGGCAAATGGCATGTTGGCCTTCATAGCGAGAGGATTTGAATATAGAAGCAGGGAGGTCTTGCTGCAGTTGTACAGGGCCTTGGTGAGACCACACCTGGAGTATTGTGTTCAGTTTTGGTCTCCTAATCTGAGGAAGGACATTCTTGCTATTGAGGGAGTGCAGCGAAGGTTCACCAGACTGATTCCCGGGATGGCAGGACTGACATATGAAGAAAGACTGGATCAACTAGGCTTATATTCACTGGAATTTAGAAGAATGAGAGGGGGTCTCATAGAAGCATATAAAATTCTGATGGGACTGGACAGGTTAGATGCAGGAAGAATGTTCCCGATGTTGGGGAAGTCCAGAACCAGGGGACACAGTCTTAGGATAAGGGGTAGGCCATTTAGGACTGAGATGAGGAGAAACTTCTTCACTCAGAGATTTGTTAACCTGTGGAATTCCCTGCCGCAGAGAGTCGTTGATGCCAGTTCATTGGATATATTCAAGAGGGAGTTAGATGTGGCCCTTACGGCTAAAGGCATCAAGGGGTATGGAGAGAAAGCGGGAAAGGGGTACTGAGGTGAATGATCAGCCATGATCATTTTGAATGGCGGAGCAGGCTCGAAGGGCCGAATGGCCTACTCCTGCACCTATTTTCTATGTTTCTATGTAAACTTTTTCACCCAGAGAATTGTGAACCTATGGAATTCTCTACCACAGAAAGTTGTTGAGGCCAGTTCGTTGGCTATATTCAAAAGGGATTTAGATGTGGTCCTTACGGCTAAAGGGATCAGGGGGTTTGGAGAGAAGGCAGGAGTGGGGTACTGAAGTTACATGATCAGCCATGATCATATTGATTGGTAGTGCAGGCTCAAAGGGCCGAAAGGCCTACTCCTGCACCTATTTTCTATGTTTCTGTGTTTCACCCGGGCGGTTTGTCACTGGGAAACCACTGCGTGAATAATCCAGCCCAACGGGTCTGTCCTTCGACAGGTCACGAACCAATCACAATCGGCCGGTGCTGTGGTCTGAAACCTGAGCAGAGAGAAATGGCAGAAAGTGGTCATAACCAGACAAGGTGGCCCCTGAGGCCGTCGCGGTTACAGCATTGCACTGTGGCCGCGGTCTTTGCTCATACCGTATTAGAAACCGCTTCAGATCAGAACCCAGGGGGGTCAATTTCTGCAGGGGAACCGCCCTCAGCCTGCTCAGATTGGAAAATTACCCCTCCGATTCTGACATTTTGGGGGCAATTGTTACCTAACCCTCCAGTCAGGCAACGGGATCGGGGGCAAGACTGGTTTTACACCCTGACGAAGGGTCATTGACCTGAAACGTTAACTCTGATTCTCTCTCCACAGTTACTGCCTGACCCGCTGAGATTTCCAGCATTTTTGTTTTATTTCAGATTCCAGCATCCACAGTGTTTTAGTACAGTACAAGGGATGTTCGATTGAGAGGAAAGTCTAGCAGGAGTGTCTTAAAATGTTACTGCTTAAAATAATACTGAGTGTTAATCCCACCAATAGATGCAAGATCATCTGAGTTGTTTGCATTCCACAATGACTTGCATTTATATAGCGCCTTTAATGCAAAAACAAATTGCAACAGGTGCACAAATCATCATACGATTTCTCAAGCATGGAAATAAACAGGAAAACGGATACCACACCATGGGGGCAGGGGGATAGGGGGTGGGGGGGCGGGAAAGAGAGATCAGAACGGCTGGCTGGTCAAACAGTCAGGTTTTGAGAAGGTTTATACAAAGGCAGAGGGGAGATGTGCAAGGGTTTAGCCTCCAGGCAGTGGAGCCGAGATTTTCCCCACCAGTGACGGGGTGAAGGGAATGTAGGGGCCTGAGAAGGCCAGAGTCAGAGGGGCAGAGCACACGGAGCTTGCAGCAGTCGGCATGGCCAAGGCCAGATTAGACGAGGAGGATGAGGAGTGTAAATTGAATGCATTAATCATGGGGACAGCTTGTGTAACTGTGGGAGCCACTCATTGCTAACTGCATGAGAAGGCAGGAGGATGCTTGAAGAGACATTTCTCAAACTATTGATTCTGCCTCTTATTTGGGGATTATCACATCATTGTTTGCAGATCATGCAATGGAGAGCATACAGTTGGAGTGAGAACAGTTCCACTCTGTATGTTCTCCAATGATGGATTTGTCACATTCCGTTTAGCTCCTGTACACACGTGACTTGTTGCTTGTTCCTTTAAAGTGGGGGGAGGAGGGGGAGGGGGAGAATTCGGGCTGTTATTGTTATATATGTGAACTTGTATTTACTCTGTACAACCACCACAGGGCTCACCCCTGGAGTCCCAAGGGATCCCATAATCCCTTGGGAGCACAGGTATTTAAGGAGGCCTCAAAGGTTGGAGAGGCACTCTGGAGACCTGCAATAAAAGACTACGGTCACACTTTACTTTGAGCTCACAGTGTTCAGTCTGACTCTTTTTCCATACATAACAACTGGCGACGATAGCGAACCCAAAGATGCAGAGAACAGTGGGCATCCTGGAGAAATTCTCGGAAGATGATTGGGAAACTTGTGGAGCAACTCGACCAATACTTTGTAGCCAATGGGGAAGAGAACGCTGCCAAACGAAGGGCGATCCTCCTCACCGTCTGTGGGGCACCAACATATGGCCTCATGAAGAATCTGCTCACTCCAGCGAAACCCACCGAGAAATCATACGACGATTTGTGCACACTGGTCCGAGAGCATTTGAACCCAAAGGAAGGAAAGCGTTCTGATGGTGAGGTACCGGTTCTACACCTACAAAAGGTCTGAAGGCCAGGAAGTGGCGAGTTATGTCGCCGAGTTAAGATGCCTTTCAGGACAGTGTGAATTTGAAGGACATTTGGAGCACATGCTCAGAGACTTTTTCGTACTTGGCATTGGCCACGAAACTATACTTCGCGAACTGTTGACTGTGGAGACCCCAACCTTGAGTAAGGCCATAGCGATAGCCCAGGCATTCATTGCCACCAGTGACAATACGAAGCAAATCTCTCAGCACACAAGTGCTGCTACAAGTACTGTGAACAAAGTGATGTTGTTTTCAAATCATAACGTACAGGGCAGGTCACACATACCTGCAGCTGCACGTTCACAGATGTCTCAGAGTCCACCATCAAGGGTGATGAATGCAAGGCCAGTAACACCTTGTTGGTGCTGCAGTGGTGATGATTGTTTCCATTTATGCCAATTCAAATGGTACATTTGCAAGGGCTGTGGAACAATGGGACACCTCCAACGAATGTGCAGGCGAGCTGCAAATTCTATTAAACCTGCAAATTAAGATTTTGAAAAACTAAACTATATACAAGGTGGCACAGATCAGCATCAAACTTGGCTGCAATATCACCACCCACCCCAGAGAGGCAATGGTCATTGAAAGGGGCAAAATAAATTATGAGGGGCCTAGATAGAGTGGATAGGAAGGACCTGTTTCCTCTTAGCAGAGGGGTCAACAGCTAAGGGCATAGATTTAAAGTAATTGGGGGAAGGTTTAGAGGGGATTTGAGGGCAAATGTTTTCACGCAGAGAGTGGTGGGGGTCTGGAACTCACTGCCTGAAAGGGTGGTAGAGGCAGAAACACTCATCACATTTAAACAGTACTTGAATGTACACCTGAAGTGCTGTAACCTGCAGGGCTACGGACAGAGAGCTGGAAAGTGGGATTAGGCTGGGTAGCTCTTTGTCAGTCGGTACGGACACGATGGGCCGAAATGGCCTCTTTCCGTGCTGTAAATTTCTGTGATTCTATGAAATGGTTACATTACTGCAGTCAGGCTCTTTACATTCAAACAGAGAGAGAGATGAGGTGATCTGAAACGTCATGATGGATTTTGGGAAGGTAAATAGGGAAAAACTATTTCTATTGGTTGGTGAGTCAGTGACTGCAGGGCATAAATTAATTGGCAAAAAGTACAGGAAATGGTTAGGAGAATTTATTTTATATAGAGGGCTGTTACAACATAAGATGCTCTGATAGAATCCACGCTGAAAGCAGAATCCACAATAGCTGATAAAGGCAAGTGGAGAAATGGTTTTAAAAAGAATAATAAAGAGAATAGGGACAGAAAGCAGACAGCTCTGTCAGAGAGCCAGCCCCGGCCCGATGGGCTGAATGGCCTCCTGCTGTGCAGTAACATTTCTATGATTCTACTAAAAAAAAGCAACTAACTTAAAAGATTTTATTAAGACAGCGATTCATCCAAATTGCTCCGACCACAGTGAGGGAGTGGTGTGGAGGTTAGAGATGACTCGTGTCAGCGATCATTATCGCAACACACCAACCATTACAGGCAACATGCATGTTCCATTTGCTGCTCCCTCTGGTCTGTGGAACTTTGATTATATTCGGCAGAACACACTCACTCAGTGCATGGCTATTCTCTGACTTGAGCCATGACAGGAGCTACACATCAGCCAGCTGACCCGTGCAAGCAATTTGTAAAAAAGCAAAGGTTTCAGCCATGCCTGTGACCTGTGGGTGAACCAGACACAGCCACATCATCAGGACCACAGACTATCCCTCAGAAATGCTAAGCTATGGCCAGCCATTTATTAATAAAATGGAACAAGTTTAAATATTTAGATACAATTGTAAGAAATTAACAAATTTGAAAATTTGGGGGGAGGAAGGTCCTGAAATATTTGTTTTTTGGGGTGAAGGGGGAGCAGCTCACACAGAGAGTCTCCTGATACAAGTCAAGGTTTCGGCAGTTAGGCAGGAGCTGCCATACTGGTCAGAGGATGAAGTCCGTGCCAAAGTGATCAGCAACCCTACCCCTCGCTTCCGCAGCTTGGTCCGGCAAACTAAGCACGATACAGGAACGGTTATGGACAAAGCAGAGCCTCACAGTACCAAACGAGTACAATTACATTACATGAAAGGTAGCACATTTTCAGTACACTTCAATGATTACCATTGTACTGAGAACACACTTTTGACTCTAAATATATCAACATAAATGTAAACAAATTTTCTGCGAGAATTCTTCAATTGAAAACAACAGTTCACAATGGTGAGGATTCAGAGGCAAGCGTGACCCTCAACACCCTGCTAGATTGGTCATACACAGCCCAACTGTGACAGTGCAGCGCTCCCTCAGTACTGCCCCTCCGACAGTGCGGCGCTCCCTCAGTACTGCCCCGACAATCCCTCAGTACTGCCCCTCCGACAGTGCGGCGTTCCCTCAGTATTGCCCCTCCGACAGTGCGGCGCTCCATCAGTACTGCCCCTCCGACAGTGCAGCACTCCCTCAGTACTGCCCCTCCGACAGTTCGGCGCTCCCTCAGTACTGCCCCTCCGACAGTCCGGCGCTCCCTCAGTACTGCCTCTCCGACAGTGCGGCGCTCCCTCGGTACTGCCTCTCCGACAGTGCGGCGCTCCCTCAGTACTGCCCCTCCGACAGTGCGGCGCTCCCTCAGCACTGCCCCTCCGACAGTGCGGCACTCCCTCAGCACTGCCCCTCCGACAGTGCGGCACTCCCTCAGTACTGCCCCTCCGACAGTGCGGCACTCCCTCAGTACTGCCCCTCCGACAGTGCGGCACTCCCTCAGTACTGCCCCTCCGACAGTGCGGCGCTCCCTCAGTACTGCCCCTCCGACAGTGCGGCGCTCCCTCAGTACTGCAATTCAATGTCAGCATAATGCACTCAAATCTCTGGAGTGGGACTTGAACCCACAACTTTCTGACTCAGGAAGAGACTGCTACCCACTGAGCCACGGTTGTCACTTAATTAATTAATGAATTAATTGAGTAATGCTTGAGCTTTTTCAGGATTACAGGGCACACTATTAACCTCTGATGGTGATGGCTCAGTGCAACATGTACGTCAATGGCCCCATTATAGACCATTCAACAAAGCAGCAGAATCAGCCATTTAAAAATTTCATTCTCAGGCTGTGGGCGTCGCTGGCAAGGCCGGCATTTGTTGCCCATCCCTAATTGCCCCTTGAGCCGCCTTCTTGAACCGCTGCAGTCCGTGTGGTGAAGGTGCTCCCACAGTGCTGTTAGGGAGGGAGTTCCAGGATTGTGACCCAGCGACGATGAAGGAACGGCCGATATATTTCCAAGTCGGGATGGTGTGTGACTGGGAGGGGAACGTGGAGGTGGTGGTGTTCCCATGCGCCTGCTGCCCTTGTCCTTCTAGGTGGTAGAGGTCGCGGGTTTGGGAGGTGCTGCCGAAGAAGCCTTGGCGAGTTGCTGCAGTGCATCTTGTAGATGGTGCACACTGCAGCCAGGGGGCGCCGGTGGTGGAGGGAGTGAGTGTTGAAGGTGGTGGATGGGGGGCCAATCAAGCGGCTGCTTTGTCCTGGATAGTGTCAAGCTTCGGTACTGACCAGCACTGGCTTTGTGCTAAAAATAGCCATTTACAGCCTCCTGAAATAATGCAGGGCAGCCCGGGAACGATGTTTAACACCTTCCTCGAACAATGCAGCCTTTCAACCAGAGCAAAGGAAAGCTCACTGACCATGGGCTGGAAACCCTGATAAAGAACGAGAGTCATGAGGTGGGAGAAACGTCACGGGATTGATGAACCTGCAAATGGAAATTGATTAAATTGCAGAGATATGGGGAAAGAGCGGGGGAGGGGGACTGACGGGATTGCTCTTCGAACAAGCCGGCGCGGAAGCGATGGGCCGAATGGCCTTCTGTGCTGTACTATTCTATGATTCTATGAAGACTGGAGCACAAAAGGTGGATGTGTGGCTAGTTTTCGATTGAGAATTTTGGGTAGCTGCAGAGCATCCTCGGCAATGTGCAGGAGGCCACCTCCTGTGGAGAGGCAACTGAAACACAGCCAGGCCCCAGCCGTGTCGACAGGCCAGTGTGGGATGTGCTCGATGCAGAATTCCCACCCGCCAGCTCTCAGCCAATTACTTCGAGAAACCGAAAACGCCAGAGACTAAATGACCTCTCAACCCTCACAGACCTGTTCGGAACTCACTGGCAATGTGGGAATAATAGCAGGCCAATTTAGCATCAAAAAGCACCTAACAATGAATTCTGGTGTCATCAGCAGGGGAGCTGCCCTCTCCAAATACAAGCCCAACCTCTGAAATCACAAAGTGTCAAAAATGCCACTGTTAATTAAGTGTGTGTGGAAGTAGGGGCTTCAGGGTCAAGTGTTAATGAACACATGTAATGAGGTCAGAATATCAGGGGCAATGTAATGATAGACCTGCCAACATGTGCCATCTGGTGGATAGAAGTGGAAGTTCACAACACTCCAGGTGGAGCAGGAAGTATCTGAGTTCTACTCTGAAAGTTAAAGCATTGCTGCCCTCTAGTGGTAACCATTAAATAAGACACAAAAGTTGACTGATGCAGATTTTTCCCCCTCAGATTGTGACAGGGGTCACTAAACGGCTGGGACAATGTAAATCCTCCTCGTAGGTGTTGTTCACCTGAAGGAGGAAGTCTCGGCAGCACCAGGGCTTCACACCAGCTGGAATAAAACTGCAACCACTAAACTATCCACTGAAACCTCATTCTCAAAGTTTAAACAGGGGCCTTGGTTTAGTCGACTGCACCAGCTTTGTATTTCTGATGTCAAAGAGCTGGCAGGACAGTTGGATCTTTACAATGTTATAACCCTAATCAGCGTTCCAATCCTACAGCACTGTGTGCAGGAAATTTTTGAATCAATATGTAAATTCAGGGCTGTGTTTCTCACTGTCCCACTTTTAATTTGGAAACAATGCAGCCAATGTAACTCTCCAAGAAAGACTTACATTTATATAGCATCTTTCCCGACCACTGGATGTCCCAAAGTGCTTTACAGCACTTTGAAGTCTAGTCACTGTTGTACTGTGGGAAATGCGGCAGCCAATTTACGCACAGCAAGCTCCCACAAACAGCAATATGATAATGACCAAATAATCTGTTTGAGTGATGTTGATTGAAGGATTAAATATTGGCCCCAGGACACCGGGGATAACTCTCCTGCTCTTCTTCGAAATAGTGCCCTGGGATCTTTTACGTCCTCCTGAGAGAGCAGATGGGGCTTCGGTTTAATGTCTCATCTGAAAGACGGCCCCTCCAACAGTACGGTGCTCCCTCAGAACTGTCCCTCCGACAGTGCAGCACTCCCTCAGTACTGCCCTTCCAACAGTGTGGCACTCCCTCAGCACTGCCCCTCCAACAGTGCAGCACTCCCTCAGCACTGCACTGGGAATGTCAGCCTAGATTTTTGTGCTCACGCCTCTGAAGTGGGACTCAAACCCACAACCTTCTGACTCAGAGGCGAGGGTGTTGCCCACTGAGCCACGGCTGACACTCTGTGCTCTCACCGAGTAGGTGCAGTCCAACTGCGTGAAGAAATAGTTAAAACGTTCACCAGAAATCCACTTAATTATATTTGTTGTAGAGTACGATGAGGATAAATATTGCAGCTTCCACAAGTCATACTTCAGTAATAGGAACAGATATTTTTGCGCAGTTAGCTCAGAGTGTGGCTACAGCAGTCTGCTCCTTCTTAAATATCTGTCTACACAATGTTTCATTTAAACGTTAAAAAAGTGTGTGTTTGTCTGAAGCGCTGTGTAATCTACAACCAGATGGAAAAGTCATCTTTGCAATTCAGTCTCCAGCCCTCGCCCACAGCAGCAACTTGACCTTCATTCCAAGAAACTGACTGAAGGCAGATTGACAACAGGCGACCACAACCCAGACAGCACTTTTCATGTCGAGGAATATCTCCAGAGTACTGAGCGGGGGAAGTGATGGAGAGCAGGAATTGTGATTTTGGGTGAGGATTGACGGCTCAGTGAAAGAACGAGACCTTTAGGAAGCCGTTGAAGACAAGACAAGTAACAAGTAACGAGGCAGTAGTTCTGGAAGAGAATCCCTGAGGGTAAGGGCGGAATCATTAGTGAGCCTGAGAGAGATATCAGTTGTGAGGACAGGGTTACGTCATCACAAAAGGGAATATGTGCACGGCTGAATGTGCATCTTCCAGAGACATGGGAAATCCCACAAAATGTTACAGAAATCCATACATTAGGAAAGGAGTCTTCGACCTTTCGTTACACTGTCATGGGATGGTCTCTGCACAATGTATCAGTTGCCCGAGGGTATTGCAAATGACAAAAATCCCTGAAAAATACTTCCTGGACATAATTAGAAAGTATTCAAACTCTGGAATGTTGGGACTCCCGTACCTGCAACTTGTGAGCTGTCCCAATGGTCAGTGCTCTAACTAATGTGTCACTGGGACACACATCCCTGGTCAGCGAGGAGTTGGCTGGTCATAGCTGGGGTATGGTGTAACTTTGGGCATCAGTACCCGAATCCCGGGAGGTGGGGAAACTGCAGCCAGGGGCCTGGTCCTGGGGATCGAAGTTAAACATGGGGACGTCAGGATTGAGGAAGGAGGTCGGGGGAGGGGAGGATGATATTGTACATAAACCGGACACATTATCAGGGAAAGGCACTCAGGGGAGTACAAATGGGCTCATGAGAGAATTGGAAAAATAGCTCACCTTTATATAGCAGCTTATCATATCCTCATAATGTCCCAAAGTGCTTTACAATCGAGGATTACTTTTGAAGTGTAGTCACTGTTGCAACGTAGACAAAGGCAGCAGCCAAATTGCACACTGCAAGCTCCCACAAACAGCGAATGAACGGCCAGATCATGTTAGTTTTGGTGATGCTGGTTGAGGGACAAATGGAGTGGGAGAACTCACTAATCCTCTTCAAATAGTGGCATGAGGCCTTTTGAATGCAGCTGAACAGGCAGTGGGTGGTTAGCCTAAAAGATGGCACTTTTGGCAACTCACGGCACTGGAGGGCTAGCCAAGATTGAGAGGTACGAGGGGCATCAACTGAACCTGTCAACAGGCAAGGAGCCAAAGAGAAAGAATTGAGGGATATCACCAGATGGGCCGACACTCGATTTGATTCGTTCCAGAATATCAAGCCTAACATCCAGCTGTTTCCTGAATAAGTCCACTTTCCTGGCCTCCGTCACCACTGCTGGAAACCCACCAGCTGCGGCCAATGAGTGGTGTATGGAAAAGGGACACGATTCTTGGGCTTCATGTCCTTTTCCTGTTTCTAAATAAATGTTCTTAATTAAAAGACAGCAACTCAACTCAGACATGGGTGGACAGTTTTTCTGCCAATTGTCAGCATTACCCGTGGCTCAGTTACGTTTCTGAAGTTATAACCGTGCTTCAAAAGTCAGGACTCACCAACTGGTGATTGTTAATTGGCCCGCACCACAGTTAATCACAAGGCCAAAATCTGGGGTTCTCCAATAATTACACAATCATTTTCTTCATCAATATGGATTCTAAACATTTTCATCTGCACCTGAAGTGCCGTAACCTACAGGGCTACGGACCAACAGCTGGACAGTGGGATTAGGCTGGATAGCTTTTTGTTGGCAGGCACGGACACGATGACATTTCTGTGCCATATATTTCTATGATTGTGTGTGAACTGCCAGACATGAAAAGGTCACAACAGTATTGATAACATATGGCGATGGCTGAGGGACTACGGGCAGGTGTGATGGAACGTGTGACCAGGTGGTGTGGTTTCAGTGAGGGGAGGGAGCCACTATTCTGAACCAGGTTTCGAATGTCTATTGACCCAATCCGTGCTGAGATCCTGGACGGAGAGGGGCTTGTTCTGGAGGCCACCACTGAGCTCGCTGGGGAAGTGTAGGAAGAGCCAGAGAGTGGGAGGGAGGTATAAATAACCAAAGGAAAGGGGAGGAGGTTAGAAAGATTACATTTAGGGAACAGATGTGGCAGGATATTTTCTGGGAAGGAGAGACAATAATTGATGCCATGGTGGGCAGGTCACTGAATGCCCAAAGGGCAGAGTGAATCCATGGGAAAATCAAGCAGGAACTCAGAAATGGGATGATGACAGGGTCCTGAAAGAACAGTTTAATAAATTACAACATGAACATTTCCGTCTATGATATTGGGACATTTGAAGCTGGTAACCTGGATTCATGAGCAATGGTCTACGAGGTCCTTCCATGAGGCTCCCAATGCTGTAACCGTGATCTTGCCTTGTTACATTATGCTCCTAGCCTTTCCAGCAAATGTTTGATATGGACAGCCTTGTGCTAGTGCTAGTCTATGAAACATTTCAGTTTGTAATGGAGTGAAAATCCGTACAAGAGGAAAGCCACATACTGAGACCGAACAGCCCAATACATTACGAATAACTTGGTTTAGGCATTCAGAATTTCCGTTACCCCTCCAGCCATAGTTCCAGCTTATCTACTGCTGAGAATGAAGGGCTGAAACCAGAATAATTGACAACCTAAGAAGTTAACAATTCACTTGGACCAGAACTTATAGAACAGTACAGCACAGAGAGACCATTCGGCCCATCGAGTCTGTGCCGGCCCTTTCGAAGAGCAATCCTATCAGTCCCCCTCCTCCGCTCGCTTCCCCATATCCCGGCAATTTTTTCTCCTTCGAGTATTTATGCAATTCCCTTTGGAAGGCGACTATTGAATCTGCCTCCACCCTCTCAGGCCACGCTTGCAGATCCTAACCACTCGCTGCATCAACAAGATTTTCCTCATGTCGCCTCAGGTCCTTCTGCCAATCACCTTAACTCGGTGCCCTCTGGTTACCGACCCGTCAGCCAATGGAAACAGTTTCTCCTTAGTTACTCTCTCTAAACCTGTCATGATTTTAAACACCTCCATCAAATCTCCTCTTACCTTCTCTGCTCCAAGGGGAACCCCAGCTTCTCCAGTCTCTCCATGTAACTGTAATCCTGGAACCATTCTGGTAAATCTCTCTGCACCCTCCCCAAAGCCTTCACATCCTTCCTAAAATGTGGTGCCCAGAATTGGACACAATACTCCAGCTGGAGCTGAACCAGTGTTTTATACAGGTTTAGCATAACTTCCACGCTTTTGTACTCTGTGCCTTAATCTATAAAGTCCAGGAGCCTGTACACTTTGTTAACCTGTCCTGACACTTTCAAAGATTTGTGCACAAACCCTCAGATCTCCGACTCATATGTCTCAGTTACAAATCCTTGTTACAAGAGACATACAACTTGCCCAGATTATGTCACCTATATTGCACATTTGGTAACATGTCTGCACAGCTGAAGAAGGATTATTTGCCAGACATGTTAGATTGGCACAGCCGATATGTAAATGGGCGACACTGCTTTTATGTCCATGGTGTGCATCCGTACAATAACTGGTGTCAACTGTTGTGGTGTGGTAAACATAGGATCACCAACAAAGGCCATGTCCGTATCAGTGTTTTGTACAAAGTGTATGTTGTTCCACATCGAGTCTGTCAAACCCAGCAAGGCTCGGACCCAATGTACTTTGCAGTCTCCAACATTTATCTCGAATATATCACATTTCTAACCCTCTCCCAAACCTTGCAGCATTTCAGGAACTCCATGGAGGAGAGAGAGATGGAATGGAGGAGGAGAGAGATGGAATGAGCTGGAGCAGCGAGTATTTCAGTCATACTGCATCTCATGCTCAGGACGTTCCACAGGTCAAAGTCTAAATGTTTGAAGTGTAGATAGGAGCATCTGCACTTTCTAAACATTGTAATCAACTCCAGCTAGCTTTTTACAGTGGCCTTATGCACTTTGTAAACCAAGTTGACTGTGTGCACAGGAGAGACATCCCATGAGATGTGAAAGCCAAGATGTGTGCCTCGCACCATTGGTCAGGAGTGAGCTTGGCCTCGACTCCAGAGTTGTTGCAACTTTACTGTCGCTGCAAAGTGACCTTGGCTTCACAGAAGCTCTAAAGCTGCAGTTTAAATGCACCCTTATTCCTCAGCTCCACTATCTGTAGTGTATGATAACTCTCCACAACTTCATTCTGAATGCCGATTCCCAATTTTTAAACTTGTGCCCCTGCTATTTGAACCCTTTGCTTCATTCAATTTTGTCAACCTCCATCACAAACTTGAAAAAATGAATTCAATCACCTCAACACCTCTTTTCTAAAGAGAATAAGACCAATCTCCTTAACATTGCCTGCTTGTCTCTCCACTCTCCCACGGGCAGAAGATTCACCAGAATCAACTCCTTGTCATTTGGGGCTCACTAAAGCAAGACAGTAAAGATAACCTGTTGATTATGGAATAAGTTAATTAATTGATGCATCCCTTTAGGTTCGCATTCACCTTCCTGTGAACATACCAAGAAGCCCTCTAAAACTGTTGCATCACACACACTATCTTTACTAAACTCTAGATATCAACCATATTTTAAAACAATTTGTAGGAGCTGTGTCCTCACTAACAAAACTTAACATCCCTCCTGTATGGATCAGAGGCATAGACGATGTAGAGAAGACACCTCAAGTCGCTGGAGATATATCACCAACGATGTCTCCACAAGATTCTACAAATCCCCTGGGAGGACAGGTGCACCAACATCAGTGTCCTCGTCCAGGCCAACATCCCCAGCATTGAAGCACTGACCACACTCGATCAACTTTGCTGGGCAGGCCACATAGTTCGCCTGTCAAACACGAGACTCCCTAAGCAATTGCTCTATGCGGAGCTTCTTCACGGCAAATGAGCCAAAGGTGGGCAGCAGAAACATTACAAGGACACCCTCAAAGCCTCCCTGGTAAAGTGCGACATCACCACTGACACCTGGGAGTCCCTGGCCGAAAACCGCCCGAGGTGGAGAAAGTCCATCATGGAGGGCTTTCAGCTCTTCGAATCTCGACGCCGCGAGCGTGAAGAGGTCAGGCGCAGGCAGCGGAAGGAGCTTGCGGCAAACCAGTCCCACCCTCCCCTTCCCTCAACGAATATCTGTCCCACCTGTGACAGAGTCTGTGGCTCTCGTATTGGACTGTTCAGCCACCAGAGAACTCATTTCAGGAGTGGAAGCAAGTCTTCCTCGATTCCGAGGGACTGCCTATGATGATGATGATGGTTGAAGTTTCAGTATCAAAGAACTTATGAAACTGGTGTTCCTTAACTGGGCCATATTTCCGTGGTTAATATCAATTACATATAGCAGGTTAACATAGTCAGATCTTGACCGGAATTTTAATCTGTCAGTCCTCAAAAAACTGAGAGGCAATCGTATTGTTGAACGCATTTCCCATTCTACTGACTCCATCGCAAGTCACAGCAACTTTGAAATATTTATCCTTCTCACTATAAGATGAAAATAGCAGCAAAACCAGCAATTCAGCAACAAGTCACCCTCTGTACAAGCTCGATAAAATCAATTACTTACTGTGTACTTCGCAAGCGAAGAAAAGGCTTGTCAATTCTGAAAATAGAAGAAACAGAAAGGAATTAGACGCAGAACTTTTAATTGCCATGTAATCATTTCTAATCAAGTAATAAGATATGAACACACAAATCTGGTGCCTTTAGAACTTTGGGATTTAATTTGGCAGAAGTTAAATCGCTTGGAACGGGTGAATAATTACATCTTAATGTGGCGGATTTCTGCAGGGGCGTTTCTGAGCTTCACATGGTCACATGTGTCTACTGCCTCACTGCTCACCATTACTGTGTATTCTGAAATTCCACGTAATCCATTATTACAATGAACTCAACCGTCTCTTTGCTCTTCACAACTCTTTTTGAGAAAACAAAATCAACATTAAATCAAGTGCCCCCCAATCTGGGGGACACTTCAAACATTTCACAAGACCCTTTTTTTTGTGTTTTTTTTATTGTATTTTTGTAGGGTTTTTTTGTGTTTTTTTTTTTGGGCTCTAAAACCATAATTTACAAGTGCCCCCTATCTTTTGGGGGACACTAAACCCAGCATTTAAAACAAATTAAACTTTAAAACATAAAATCAAATTAAAATTTGGTTGCCGGGGGTGATGATGCACTCCAGTCCCTCCGGCGCTCACCTCTCGCGGAAGGCCGCGAGCGTACCGGTGGACACCGCGTGCTCCATCTCCAAGGACACCTCTCTGCTCTTCACATCCTGAGACTGGGAGATGCAGGTTGACTGAACATTCCCCTTGTCAGGCTCCTTGATCAAAGCCAAGTGCTGTGTGCATTGACCAATTATATACTTGGGTCCAATCACTGCCCATTCAAGTGAATTCGAACCAAGTATTGTGCAGCAACCAGTTTTCAGTTTTATTCTCAATGTTGCCGCTTATCCAAATGCACGAGAGCCAAGTTGTTGTGAGAATATTTTATGTTGCAATATTGTTTATCTGGCTTTACCAAATTACAATTTGAGGGGTTTATGGTGACCCATCCTGGTGTTAGGTTTAAATGAGAACTCAGGTTGCAGTAGAACGATGTTGCTAACGTACCGTGATTGGGAATTCGATGAAGCTAGATTCAATTAAGTAAATTAAATAATGACAAAGTCAGGATACAAATTAATTTAGAATGAGCAAAAACACCACCGTTCTGTCCCCTGAGCAGCTCGGTGATTAAAGACTTTCATCAGTAAAATGGGCCGGAGCAGGGATTAATGTCACTACCTCCTTTAATATCGCGCAACCATTGAGCAAGTTATTGTAAACCTCTCAAAATGTGTATTCATCAATTAATCCACGCAGATGATTTTAAACACTTGGTGGGATGGGAGCCGGGGGAGAAGGAAGTCACCTTCACGGTCTTCATATTGCAGGTGTTCCTCGATTTTAAACTGCTCATCCTTGTTTTCAAATCTCTCCAGGGTCTCGCCCCTCCCTATCTCTGTAATCTCCTCCAGCCCCACAACCCCCGAGATCTCTGCACTGCTCTAACTCTGCCCTCTTGAGCATCCCTGATTATAATCATTGGTGGCCGTGCCTTCTGTTGCCTGGGCCCCAAGCTCTGGAACTCCCTCCCTAAACCTCTCCATCTCTCTACCCTCCTTTAAGGCGCTCCTTAAAACCTACCGACCTCTCATAATATCTCCTTATGCGGCTCGGTGTTTTGATAATCGTCCTGTGAGGCACCTTGGCACGTTTTACTACATTAAAGGTGCTATATAAATGCAAGTTGTTGTTGTACGAGTTTACCATCAGTAACATGTGAGCCAGCAGCACAGAGAGTTGGGCTGCGGATGCCAGCCGCGTACAGACACACATTCAAACACTGCTTGCTAATCTTCAGAGGCCTGTTGGGTTGGTGAAAGTCCAACTACACGAAACAGGGGAAGGCTGCCCGATGGACTGGCCGAGAACTGCTGAAGTTTTCATCTTAATCATAGAATCAAAGAAATTTACTGCTCGGAAGGAGGCCATTCGGCCCATCGTGTCCGTGCCAGCCGACAAAGAGCTACCCAGCCTAATCCCACTTTCCAGCTCTCGGTCCGTAGCCCTGTAGGTTACGGCACTTCAGGTGCACATCCAAGTACTTTTTAAATGTGGTGAGGGTTTCTGCCTCTACCACCCTTTCAGGCAGTGAGTTCCAGACTCCCACCACCCTCTGGGTGAAAACATTTCTCCTCAAATCTTCTCCTAACCCCCTACCAACTACTTTAAATCAATGCACCCTGGTTATTGACCCCTCTGCTAAGGGAAACAGGTCCTTCCTATCCACTATCTGGGCCCCTCATAATGTTACAACCATTCTGACTTCATTGTGCGCTGATTGTATTGCAGAGTGTGAGGTGCTGAGAGATCGGCCGTGCTCAAACCCAGACTGAGGCCGGTTCGGGTAGAGTCACGTTGCGTCCTTGGGCCACTGCGAAGCCAAACCCAGCGCTCACCCAGAAAACCCGCAGTGTGACTGGCTCATCCATCACTGTCACATTGTGGAGCGAGCCAGGACATTTTAATCGTTCCAGGAGACTTTGTAATAAAGTCATGTCGCTTCTGATAGACTATTTCTTGTTGCCTGGTGAGTCTATGCTCATTAAGTCTGAAGGTGTAGAATTTTCAACATTTATTCCGGCAGAAAATAATTGTCAGCGATCAATAGAAACAATTAATGTTCCGAGTCGATCAAACAAGGGGCCAAACTGGGAAAGTTCTATCATTGCAAGGAATCGAGTCCGGAGCAGAAAGTAACATTGTTGGGCAGAGCTAGCAGTGGGTCAGCTCACTATGTGCTCATCCTGCCCAAGACCCTGAGTACAGTCGCCTCGTGGTTATGGCAATGGACTAAGAACAAAGAGATCGAGAGTTCAAATCCCTCATAGCCAATTGGGAAATTGAATTCAATAAAAGCAGATAATGACCATGAAAAGATTCCAATTGTTGCACAAATGGAACGAGTTCACCTATGTCCTTCAGGGATGGACCTGCTGCTCTTACCTGGGTCTGACTTACACGTAACACCAGTCCCACGCTGCGTGATTGACTTTTAATCTTTTAATTCCGCCCCGGGGTAATGAGGGATGGACAATAATTACCGCCTTGCTCGTGTTCCCACATCCCAAGAGCAAATAAAGCAAAGCGGCCCCTCTGATCCTTCATCCAGTGAACACAGTTTCTCCATTTTATCAAAACCCTTCATAATTTTGAATCTCTTTATTAAATCTTCCCTTAACCTTCTCAGCTCTCAGAAGAACAATCCCAGTTTCTCCAGTCTCTCCACATTACTGAAGTCCCTCATCCCTGGGACCAGTCGAGTAAATCTCCTCCACACCCTCTCCAAGGCCTTGACATCCTTCCTATAGTGTGGCCCCAGAATTGGACATTATAATCCATCTAAGGCCTAATCAGTGATTTTGAACAGTTTAACATAAGACCTTGCTTTTGTACTCTATGTCTCTATTCATCAAGCCAGGACTCCCAATGTTTAAAAAAAAAACAGCCTTGTGAAGTTGTCCTGCCTCTCGGATTCCGGCCACTCTATCTGATGTCCTGCCGAATGCGTTTACTCCTCCTGTGAGGAACTGCCTCACGTCCATTTGGCAACTGTCCGTGATACCATGAAATCCGGAGCGGACTGCCTGGGAGCTGTGGCACAGCCCTGTCTCCCCTCACTCTGTGCCTTACCATTTCTGAGAGTGACCCTGGACAAACGCACAGCAAATGTAGCCGCCGTATTTTTAAACTGCATTTTCACACAGCACTCCCTACACATAATCGCTGAAGAGTTCAATCGTTCAGTTTCTCATTGTTCAGGTAAGCTTTTAAGTTTCCTTAGTTCAAGGTCATCTTCCTTTATTGTAAATTAGAAACTTGCAAAGTAATCTGATGCGACCATTTCAAGTTGGCAAATCTCTCAAAGCTTAAACCAAGCTTTCGTAAAAGATCTTTGATCTTGACTGAACAAAATGCAGCTCTACTTAAAGGTTTTATCAAAGGCTCCCAACAAACGACAATATGTAATTAAGGGCTTTGCTGGTTCCCTCACGCCTACTGTTTATAGGTGTAATACCCATCTAATACTGGACCACCGCCTAATCCGCTCCGTCATTAACATCAATATAGCCCCGAAATAGCGATGGCAACACGAACAATGCCGCAGGAAATGAGGCACAGGAGAGCCCTATTCAGCCAGCGCCTCACTGCTAACCTGGCGACCCTCGATGACTCAGAGAAGCAGAGTGCCCACAGTTCCTGGTCTGCCCTCAAGGCCTCCATAACATAGAAACATAGAAAATAGGAGCAGGAGTAGGTCATTCGGCCCTTCAAGCCTGCACCGCCATTCAATAAGATCATGGATGATCATTCCCTCAGTACCCCTTTCCTGCCTTTTCTCCATACCCCTTGATCCCTTTAGCCGTAAGGGTCATATCTAACTCCCTCTTAAATATATCCAATGAACTGGCCTCAACAACTCTCTGCGGCAGGGAATTCCACAGGTTAACAACTCTCTGAGTGAAGAAGTTTCTCCTCATCTCGGTCCTAAATGGCCTACCCCTTATCCTAAGACTATGTCCCCTGGTTCTGGACTTCCCCAACATTGGGAAATTCTTCCCGCATCTAACCTATCCAGTCCCATCAGAATCTTATACGTTTCTATGAGATCCCCTCTCATCCTTCTAAACTCCAGTGAATAAAGGCCCAGTTGATCCAGTCTCTCCTCATATGACAGTCCAGCCATCCCTGGAATCAGTCTGGTGAACCTTCGCTGCACTCCCTCAATAGCAAGAACATCCTTCCTCAGATTAGGAGACCAAAACTGAACACAATATTCCAGGTGAGGCCTCACTAAGGCCCTGTACAACTGCAGTAAGACCCCCCTGCTCCTATATTCAAATCCCCTAGCTATGAAGGCCAACATACCATTTGCCTTCTTCACCGCCTGTTGTACCTGCATGCCCACTTTCAGTGACTGATGAACCATGACACCCAGGTCTCGTTGCACCTCCCCTTTTCCTAATCTGCCGCCATTCAGATAATATTCTGCCTTCGTGTTTTTTCCCCCTCACATTTATCCACATTATACTGAATCTGCCATGCATTTGCCCACTCACCTAACCTGTCCAAGTCACCCTGCAGCCTCTTAGCATCCTCCTCACAGCTCACACCGCCACCCAGTTTAGTGTCATCCGCAAACTTGGAGATATTACACTCATTCCCGCTTTTTCCCCATACCCCTTGATGCCTTTTGTTTCTAGAAATCTATCTCCTTCTTAAATATATTCAGTGACTTGGCCTCCACAACCTTCTGTGGTAGAGAATTCCACAGGTTCACCACCCTCTGAGTGAAAACATTTCTCCTCATTTCGGTCCTAAATTTCCTACCTCTTATCCTGAGACTGTGACGCCTTGTTCTAGACTTCCCAGCCCGGGGAAACATCCCCCCCACATCTAGTCTGTCCAACCCAGTCAGAATTTTATACTTTTCAATGAGATGCCCTCTCATTCTTCTAAACTCTAGTGATCTAGTGAATACAGGCCTAGTCGACCCAATCTCTCCTCATATGACAGTCCTGCCATCCCAGGAATAACCAGCGCCTGCGAAGAGATGCTCGGTCACTTGACCAGGAAACACCAAGACTGGTTTGATGAGAATGACCAGGAGATCCAGGAGCTAATTAGCCGCAAACGCAGGGCATTTCTGAACTTAAATCAATAACCCAACTCGAGAGCAAGAAAACATCTCTACAGACGGCTGAAGGCTGAGGTCCAACAAAAAACCTGCGACCTAAAAACAGATGGTGGGTGGAGAAAGCACAGGAGATCCAGCAGCTGGCCGACAACCATGACATGCGAGGATTCTTCACCGCAGTCATGGCCACCTACGGTTCAAACATCCAAGGCCCCACCCCACTGCTGGCCAAGAACAGGGAGACACTCATCAAAGACAGAGAGGCAGTAAGGGCCCACTGGAAGGAGCATTTTGAAGATCTCCTTAATCGAGACTCTGCCTTTAACAAGCGTGTCCTCGACTCCATCCCGCAGCATGCTACCCGCCACCATCTCAGCACAACCCCAGCCCTGCACCAGGTAGAAAAGCCATCCGTCAGCTCAAGAACAACAAGGCATCAGGAGCAGATGGAATTCCCGCTGAGGCACTAAAGTATGGTGGAGAGGCACTATTGGCACGTATGCATGACCTCATCTCTCTTATCTGGAAAGAGGAGCGCATGCCGGGAGGTCTCAGAGATGCCGTAATCATGACCATCTTCAAAAAAGAGGACAAGTCCGACTGCAGCAACTACAGAGGAATCTCCCTGCTGTTGGCCACTGGGAAATTTGTCGCAAGAATCCTCCTCAACCGTCTTCTCCCTGTTCCTCCTCCCAGAATCGCAATGCAGATTCTGCCCACTAAGCGGCACAATGGACATGATCTTCACCACGCAACAACTACAAGAGAAATGCAGGGAACAGCACCAACCCTTGTACATGGCCTTCTTTGACTTCACAAAGGCCTTTGACACTGTCAACCGTCAGGGACTATGGAGCGTCCTCCTCAGATTCAGCTGCCCTCAAAAGTTTGTCACCATCCTCCGCCTGCTCCATGATGACATGCAGGCTGTAATCCTGACCAACGGATCCACCACAGACCCAATCCACATCTGGACCAGGGTCAAGCAGGGCTGCGTCGTCGCACCAATGCTCTTTTCGATCTTCCTTGCTGAAATGCTTCATCTCACCCTCAGCAAGCTCCCCGCTGGAGTGAAACATAGAAACATAGAAAACAGGTGCAGGAGTAGGCCATTCGGCCCTTCGAGCCTGCACCAACTGAAGCTAAATTATAGAACAAACAGAAATCTGTTCAACCTCCGCCGCCTCCAGGCTAGATCCAAGGTCGTCCCATCCTCCGTCATCGAACTACAGTATGCGGACAACACTTGCGTCTGCGCACACTCAGAGGCCGAACTGCAAGCCATCATCAAAACCTTCACCGAGGCGTACAAAAGCAGGGGCCTTATGCTAAATATTCGTAAGGTGAAGGTCCTCTACCAACCTGACCCCGCCACACAGCACTGACCCCCGATTATCAAAATCCATGGCGCTGCCTTGGACAATGTGGACCATTTTCCATACCTCTGAAGCCTACTGTCAGCAAGAGCCGACATTGACAACGAAGTCCAACACCTCCTCCAGTATGCCAGCGCAGCCTTCGGTCGCCTGAGTGTTTGAAGACCAGGATCTCAAATCCAGCACCAAGCTCATGGTCTACAGAGCAGTAGTGATACCCGCCCTCCTGTATGGCTCAGAGACATGGACTATGTACAGTAGACATCTCAAAGCACTAGAGAAGTACCACCAACGCTGCCTCTGCAAGATCCTGCAAATCCATTGGCAGGATAGACACAACAACGTCAGTGTTCTCGCTCAGGCCAACATCCCCAGCATCGAAGCACTGACCACGCTCGATCAGCTCCGTTGGGCGGGCCACATCGTCCGCATGCCTGACACGAGACTCCCAAAACAAGTGCTCTTCACGGAGTCTCGACGCGGCAAGCGAGCCCCAGGTGGGCAGAGGAAATGCTTCAAGGACACCCTCAAAGCCTCCTTGACAAAGTGCAACATCCCCAGTGACACCTGGGAGTCCCTGGCCCACGAACACCCAAAGTGGAAGAAGAGCATCCAGGAGGGCGCTGAGCACCTCGAGTCTCGTCTCCGAGAGCATGCAGAAATCAAACGCAGGCAGCGGAAGGAGCGTGCGGCAAACCAGACTCCCCACCCACCCTTTCCTTCAACCACTGTCTGTCCCATCTGTGACAGAGACTATAATTCCCGCATTGGACTGTTCAGCCACCTGAGAACTCACTTTTAGAGTGGAAGCAAGTCTTCCTCGATTCCGAGGGACTGCCGAGATAATGATGATAATGATGATCAAAATGGAAGATGTCCTATTTCCCAACACTCAGTTTGAGCAGTGCACAATACACAAGGAGGATTAGAGGGGATTTGAGGAGAAATGCTTTCACCCAGAGGGTGGTGGGGGTCTGGAACTCACGGCCTGAAAGGGTGGTAGAGGCAGAAACCCTCACTGCATTTAAAATGTACTTGGATGTGTATTCAAAGTGCCGTAACCTGCAGGGCTACGGACCAAGAAAGTGGGATTAGACTGGGTAGCTCTTGGTCGGCCGGCACGGACACGATGGGCCGAATGGCCTCCTTCTATGTTGTAAATTTCTCTGATTCTGTGAATACGATTAGGTTTGTAAATAAACTAGACTGCTAACTGCAGCACTTCACAATCGCACGTTTACAACCCACCGAACACACTCATTTTCAGACTACAGATCTTCCCCTCAATGGAGGGCTCGGCGGAGCAGTCTCGAGGGGCCGAATGGCCTACTCCAGCTCCTATTTCTTATGTCATCTATCTCAAAGCCTCTATTACTTTGCTGTCCCTTACCTTGGATCACCCAGCATCTTATGAAACCCTCAATGTGCAGGCTTTAGATTCACATTCACACTTCGTCAATCTCTCCACAGTACAAGCTGACCTCGATTTTCTCCACTGAACAAATAACAATGATCAAAGTATCCTCAGGCTTTTTAAGTACATTTGCAAAATGAGATGCAGTAACTTTACAAACTCCACTGTAGTTATTGCTGCCATGGAAACAGATGAGCTCATTCTTACCACGGAGCCACAGAGCCTAGCCCTGACGACCTGCCTTTCATCTTCTTAGGCAGTCCCACGTATCGAGGATGACTTGCTTCCACACTAAAAAGGGACGAGTTCACAGGTGTTTCAGTGAAGGACCTAATATTCCAGATCCCGAACTATATCCTGAAGGGTGGAAGATGCCTGTGTGTGGATTTTTTTAACGTGGGGTGACCGTTGCACACCAGCCACCACACGGGCTTGACCGAGCGAGGTCTTGGTCCAGTGGCAAGGGTTAACCAGGACGACTGGAGACCAGCTCTATTACACAGGCCTAGTGCGCTCACACATATCGCAGTGTGGGCTGGGCCGTGCTGCCCCTGGGCCCTCGCCTCTTCTGGGCCCTGAATTCACGCCTCTCCTGGGCCCCGATCTCTCTCTGCTCCTCTGCCCCGATCTCTCGCCGCACCTCCACCACGATCTCTCGCTGCACCTCCGCCCCAATCTCTCGCCGCACCTCTGCTATACCTGGGCCCCGCCGAAGTTCCTGCTCACATTCCAATCGTCGACCTGGTGAGGTCACCCAGTTGCCCTCCTCGAAGCCGTCACTACCTGTCCATTGACCCAGTGGCCAACATAATACGCAATCACCTGTTGAAGGGTTTCCATATTGAAATTTATTAGAGGTTGTGATTTCAGTAACTGATTAGCCTTTGCAGGTCTGGACAAAAACGGAAAAGCTCATGGTCATGTCTGCAACCATATCAAATTTGAGCACAGTTTATTAGCAGCTTTTGCGTGTTATATTACAGCAATGACTACACTTCAAAAGTACTTCATTGTCTGTAAAGCACTTTGGGATGTCCCAAGGTTGAGAGAGGCGCTATATAAATGCAAGTCTTTATTTTTTACTAATAGCTCAGTTGGTTAATGTACAGCACAGTATGGAATGGAGCCAGACAGAGCAGGAAGGTTTCAAGTTTGATCCACCTGAGTGTCTTCAGGCAAAGGAGGGGATGAGTTAGCCAAGGTTCCCATCTGGGAAGGAATTGTTCATACGTGAATGTTCGGCAAGTACAGAATTGGGCCTAATTATAATCCCGGTGATCAAATAGCTGACAGACAGTCTTCCCTGAGCAGTGTCACTTTAACATGTTCAGCACTGGGATTAAAATAATGCTGATCCACAAATCTAGGCTTTATGAGCTAGACTCAGAAGATGATTTGGCATTGGGGAAAAGAACCATTGGATGGCCAACACCTGTATAACCACAACCCTGAATGAGTCAATGGCTTCAGAATAGAAGGGGCTTTTAAAATAATTACACTTCAGTATAAAGATTAAATACATAGAATGACACAGCACAGAATCATGACATTTGCCCAATTTGGTCTATGCTGACATTTATACTCCATACAAGCTTCCTCCCATTCCAATTACCTCCTCACACCTGCCCCTATAACCCTCTATTCCCTGAAATGCACCAATTCGATCTGCTTCAACTACTCCATGTGACAGCAAGTTCCACATTCTCACCACTTGCTGTGTAAAGAAATTACTCCTACATTCTGTATTTGATCTGCTAGTGGCCGTTATATATTTATCCCCTCTTATTCAGGACTCACTCATCGTGGAAACAGTTTCTCCAAACCCACCCTATCCAATCCCTCCATCCGATCTCCTCTTGCCCAGCTCAATCTTTCCCGAGAGTGCAGAAACGATGCTTCAATATCCTTTGTGTAGTAGAGAGCAGAACTGTACCCAGGACTCTAAATGTGGTCTAACCAGGCTTCTATATGAAATTATCATCCCCACTTTGGATTCGATTCCAATAGAAATGAATCCTAGTGCTGTGCTTGAAATCTTTGTGGCCTTATCAACTTATGATGCCACTTTAAGCGATTTATACAGCTGTATTCCCAGAGCCCTCTGCTCCTCTACCCCATTTACTTATTTTAACCTGCCAAGGAATGAGTCATCTCCTTATCCCTCTGACCAAAATGAACCACTTCACACTTTGCGATATTGAATTCCATTTTCCATTTATCTGTCCACTCTGATTATGTTCGCCTGTATTTTGGTGCCTGTCCTCCACATCATTAGCGATACCCCCCCAATTCAATATCATCTGCAAATTTTGAAATTGTACCTTCAATTTCTGAGTCCAAATCATCGACATATACGAGGAACAACAGTGGTCCCAACACAGATCCCAGTGGGACACCACTTCTCGCCAGTCTGAGAAAATTCCCTCAACGCCTTCACTCGGTTTTGTCCCCATCTGTCAATCCGTTCTGCTCTCTGGTCCCCGACTCCACATGCCTCCAACTTCAGCACAAAGTTTGGTATCTAGAAGTACAACTACTCAATAAAATGACCTTGCCCGTTAGTGCATTTGGGATACACGGGGCTTTTGATTTTAATGAAACCACACGAGAACAAACCTGAGTCCCTCATCTTTCTACGGAACATCAAACCTGACAGTGTTAACAGCCGGGGCTGTAGTGTTGCCAGTTCCATCGAGCAATGGCGGTTTGAAACACTAATTCAGATTCTGTGCCTTACCCTACGTTTCTGTGCTAGATTCTAATAACCTCAGGTTATCGATCGGAACTTTGAAATGCAGCATAACCGGGCATAAGTGACTGTGCTGCGTGTGGGCTTCGGGAGATGCAAAACCTCGTTAAAAGAACTGGAAATCTACAAAACCGGCTACAGCAAGTCACACCGAGAATTAATTCCGGTTCGAGGTTGAAGAGAAGGCCCAACACCAGCCCAAAAGAAAAAGCAAAACTTTCTTTTGAGGCAATCATAGAAATTTACCGCACGGAAGGCCATTTCAGCCCATCGTGTCCGCGCCGGCCGACCAAGAGCTATCCAGCCTAATCCCACTTTCCAGCTCTAGGTCCGTAGCCCTGTAGGTTACGGCACTTCAAGTACACATCCAGGTACTTTTTAAATGTGGTGAGGGTTTCTGCCTCTACTTCCCTTTCAGGCAGTGAGTTCCAGACCCCCACCACCCTCTGGGTGAAAATATTTCCCCTCAAATCCCTTTTAAATCTCCTACCAATTACTTTAAATCTTTGTCCCCTGGTTATTGACCTCTTTGCTAAGGGGAATAGGTCCTTCCTATCCACTCTATCCAGGCCCCTCATAATTTTATACATCTCAATAAGGTCTCCTCTCAGCCCACTCTGTTCCAATGAAAACAACCCCAGCCTATCCAATCTATCCTCATAGCTAAAATTCTCCAGTCTAGGCAACATCCTCGTAAATCTCCTCTGTCCCTCCCCAGTACAATGACATCTTTCCTGTAATGTGGTGATCAGAACTGCACGCAGTACTCCAGCTGTGACCTAACCAGTGTTTTATACAATTCAAGCATAACCTCACTGCTCTTGTATTCTATACCTCGGCTAATAAAGGCAAGTATTCCATATGCCTTCTTAACCACCTTATCTACCTGGCCTGCTACCTTCAGGGATCTGTGGACATGCACTCCAAGGTCTCTCTGTACCTCTACACTTCTCAGTGTCCTACCATTTATTGGTATCATAAGTTAACTTAAAAGGCAAATGGGAACTGTTATGTCTGTAATGTACTTATGAAAGACTCCATGAGGCAATGTGTTGTACTCAAACTGTAGTGACCTTGGTCCTTTATTTGTAACTCCAGAGTGAGGCACAAGCATGGTGGGCAGCCTTTTATACAGCCCCTGCCACCAGGGCAGGAAACCCCGGTCTCCACCAGTTGCACCCTCTACTGGTGCCAGCATAGTATATACACAGTGTAAACCTTATTGATAGTACATCAGGTAACAAGCCTCCATCTTATGTAACTATATAGTGACTACACAGAGAGTATATCTATAGTCTGCATATATAACAGGAACCACTTGACAGAGGAAGGCAAACTATTGATCCAGGGGTTACTGAGAGGGCAGCTCCCAAATCAATTACTGAACAACAATAAAAATAAGCTGGAGACAGTCAGCCAACTTTCATTGGATAATTACCCAATTTACTATAATCTCCTAATTAAGGTCTACAGCGAGAGCTGCTCCAAACTCACCTTTATAAAGCAGGGTCACACACTCACAATGTTTTGCAAGTTAACAACCTAAGATTAAAACCCATCTATAGTCACCACAATTTGTGGTCTCGACCAGAAGCTAATGGGCGTTGCTGTGTGTAGAGCAGTCAGCCATCTGTCTACTCGGGACTGCAGCCACTCAGTGCAGCAATTCCCATCACAGTCACCATATTATCCCTGCAGAAAATGGCCAGGAGCTGGGATCAGGAGGGTGTTGGAGGATTTGGTGTTATGCTGCATTCTGATTTGAATATAAAACTAATTAGTTTAACTATTTGAAAGTGTATTAATCAGGACTTCATACTACATTGTATTAGTCTTGTTCAGATAGGTGCAAGATGTATATAGGGTTGAAAGAAAAAAAGACTTGCATTTATATAGTGTCTTTCATGGCCTCTGGACGTCCCAAAGCATTTTACAGCCAATGAAGTAATTTTTGAAGTGTAGTCAGTTGTAATGCAGGAAACGCGGCAGCCAATTTGCGCACAGCAAGCTCCCACAAACAGCAATGTGATAATGACCAGATAATCTGTTTTTTTTGTTATATCGATTGAGGCATAAGTATTGTCCGGAGCTCCGGGATAATTCCCCTGCCTTTCTTTGAAATAATGACATGGGATCTTTTACATCCACCCAAAAGGGCAGACAGGGCCTTGTGACTCAGAGGTGTGTGTGTTCCCACTGAGAATGTGCTTGAATATATTGTTTGAGTTGTATTCCGTAACATAAAACCACAAGTGAAGTGGAATCAGGAAGTTGCTATGTTCATGTAGCGACTCTAATTGTGTCGATCAGTCTTCCTATATTTTGTGCAACAGTTGGCAGGTTTTACTGTTCTGCAGGATAGTTTCACTGCTCGACGAAGGTCGAACTCTGCCATTGACAGCAGATTTTAATGAGATTGTAGAAATCAATTTTTTGAACTTTTGTTCTAACGCTACTGAAAAAAGTACTCGTTAACTCAATATTTTGCTTTTTCAGTCTAATTTACAAAATCCTCTGTTTAATGAATTAATAATAAGCATAAAGCACAGGGGGATGTGAGGAAGAACATTTTTACACAGCGAGCGGTAATGACCTGGAACTCGCTGCCGACGAGGGAGCTGGAAGCAAAGACTATCAACGATTTCAAAAGGAAATTGGATAGGCACTTGAGGGAAATAATCTTGCAGGACCACGGGGATAGAGCGGGGGAATGGGACTGACTGGATTGCTCTAGAGAGCCAGCATGGACTCAATGGGCTGAATGGCCTCCTCCTTCTGTGCCATAATGACTCTCTGACTCTGACTTCCATTCTCAGCAAATCTACAGAATATCTCTCGATCAACAGCAAAAGCAATACCTCTATCCCTATCCAGGTGATTGGCTCTCTGGAGTTCCTGCGACCGATCTCTTGGACTGTTGTCCATTTCCAGATTGCTCTGATTACTATCTCCTTGCTGGTAGATCATATTCTAAAAACTCAAAGTATAGTTTCATTCCCTGAGGGGCTGCACAGATTTCACTATCTTCATATTCTCCGTTTTGCAGCGAGAGCTATTTTTGTAGTGTCAGATGTGAACCTTTACACCAAGTTGAACTTCCTCGCTCGCTGTGCTCTGCACCACTTTTCCGTGCTGATCGAGACTGGATCTTGCAGTAGCTGGGAACGTTGCCATTGGAAGGGTGAAGGTCAAGCCACCAAACCTTCCCGGACGGTGCACAAACAGTCCTTCCACACAAAGATCTCAAAATCAGTTTTTGGTCATTTAATTCCTTTTTTTGTTATTTATTCTCATGAGATTAGATCATAATTTATGCAAACTTTAACTCCCAGTGTCATATGCAACCGTAGTATCCCAATATTTCAATATCTATCTGGCAATCATTTGGATAAATGCACTTTGCGTCACTTAACGTTTAGGGCCTTAGGGACACAATTACTCTGAATTATGGGAGTTAGGGATAATGAAAATGAAACCGTTTTGCCCCCAACACAACAGCTGATGGGATTTGGCCGCCTGGGGGGGAAGTTGGCAATTGCCGTCCCTCTTCCTGTGCTGAAGACATTGATTCTGGCTGGCATACAATTCCATGCATGGCACCTGCCCTTACCCAAGTGGGCATTTGCCACTCGCGAGTGAATGTTAGCAACCTGTTCAAATGTGGGGGCCATTGTAGCCAAGTCCGTTATTTATCCATTGGCCACAAGTGCGTGTCTGCAGTGATCACTGTATAATGATCAGGAGCAGGGACCTTGAATCATTTTTCCCTTCCAAAGTCAAAAGTTACGAGCACCAATTGTAGCCCTGCCAATGTTGCCCCACTAACTCGGGCGTACAGGGGGCTCCGCAACATTCTGACTGCTACACAGCTCCTGCAATAGCGTTTGTTAAAGGCACCATCACAGGAGCTGGAGATTGTTGATCAATATGGAGATATGCTCCACACAAAATATATATCCGGCCTTTGTCACTTGTACAAATTGGGAGCACTTTATATTTGACTGGGACCTGGCATGAGGGGCTGGATTCTTTATATAACTTTGTACTCAGGAGAATATTCCTGTTATTTTTCAGCAATCACTTAAGGCTTTTAGTGAAACATTTCATTAAACGTTAAGAAAAACGATGTCCTGTAAGTCCATTTACAATCGGGCCGAACTTCAACATTACCATTAATGTGTTGGAGAAATGCGAGTGGAACATTGCTCCATGGGTAGCGTCCCGGGCAGCCACGTAACCGGCGACAATGGCATCGGCATGCACGGTAATCCCGCGGCACCACACACCGATCCTTTCCGCCCCGCGGGGGATATTGGCCCGCGTGGCTGGTGTCAATGCCAGCTGGGCGACGATCCCTCGTGGGGCGCGGGTTAAAGGGGAGGCCGTCAGCATCCCATGCCACCATCTTAGATTTTTGCTGACTCTCGGGTCGGCTACCTTACGTGCATTTTCGGGTGGTCCATGCCGCCATCGTGCAGCCTAACACTCTGTCCTGGGTGCCGGGCTGTAGCCCTGTTCCATGCTGCCCTGGTGGTCCAGCGGAGGTCGGGCCCTCCCCGTTAGCGTCGCTGGTCCCACCCCTAAAGGAAGTGGAGCGCGCAACATTGTTCTCCACTTCCTTTGAGGGGCGGTAAACCCAATTCAGCAGCTGGGGTGGGCGCAGGAAGTCCCGCCCCAATCGTGGCGCAGGAAGTCCCACCCCAATCGGGGCACAGGAAGTCCCACCCCAATCGGGGCACAGGAAGTCCCACCCCAATCGGGGCACAGGAAGGCCCACCCCGAGCAGGTTACTGCCCCCAATCGGGGCGCAGGGAAATTTCTCCCCCACTGAATCATCTCTTCTGTCCAGTCAATTTGACAGATTGTACAGGTTTATGTTGTGTCCTTGGATGCTCCAGTAATGACTCCACGAGGCAATGTGTTGTACTTGAACTGCAGTGACCTTAGTCCTTTATTGCTAACTCCAGAGTGAGGATCACACCTGGTGGCCTGCCCTTTTACACTAGGCCAGGCACACCTGTACAGGTAACCTACAAGTCTCCCACTGCTGTGCCCTCTGGTGGCACACCTTGTGATAGTACCAACAGTAGCCATGTAGGATACATGACATCACTCTCCCCCAAGCCTTTAGTGCAAATCACCTCTGCATTGACTGTGCTCTGGGCTTAGCTCTATGTGGTTGACCTTTGGCGGGTCGTTTCAATCTTGAGTGAGTGATTGGTGCAGTAGGGTGCTGGTGGTTGCTGTGTGTGTGTGTCCCTGACCACTCCATTCTCCTCCTCCCACATATAGGTTATGCCGGAGGCTCAGTGCGTTCATATACATTCAAGTTCAGAAAAGCAAGTTTGCTTTACATTTGTGGTTCGGTTGTAAGGCCGGTACGTTAGACTGGTGAGATACGTTACCGATGCGTACTGGGGATTGGTGACCGATGTGTAAGGACAAACTAGTTCCAGGACTGCTGGATGGTGTCTAGGTAGTCTGGTGGCGTGTGCCCAGTGCTGGCAGTGGGAACCCGGTTGGCTCCAGTTGCCTGCTCTTGGGGCTTTTGCCGTTGCTCCTAGCGTCGGGCCGGTTCACAGATACCTGTGACCTCCCTGTCCTTTCTTTGCACCCTGGGTTGCTGTTGCTCACTGAGGGGCTGTCGTCTAGCAGTGCACGGGGAACTGCTGACTCGCTAGCCTGGGCGTTATTTGGTTTGGGATCCTGGCTGGTCCCGGTCCCCTTTGGGAGGACTGTTGTGGGTGACCCTTCATTTCCAGGTATGGCCTTGGTCGCGATGGGGTCTGGGGGCTGTGCCATAGCACAGTCTGCTCCTTCAGGCTCGTGGTTCCATCGGGTGCCTGAGAGGTGGTGCCGATCAGGGGCAGGGTATCGATACCGGTGCCGTTGCTCTCCTGAGATCACTTACTCTGCAGCTCGTGTGTATTGGTAGCTTGTGGCCACACTCCATGGTGCATAACTCTGGTCCAAGGGACGTAGGCTACAGCATTGGGTAGCTCGCTGGACCTGTGTGCACCCGATGGATGTCTGCCTGCTGCATTGGCTGTATGCAGTTGAAATCCTACATCGCACAACTTTTCATTACTTATGGTGTATACTTTGTAGCTCTGATCCCGATCCCGATCGCGTGACTTTTCCTCGCCGGTTGCATGTACACAATTCTGATCATCAATTACACATTTTACATAATCGCGCGACTTTTCCTTGCTTATTGCATGTACACAACTCTGATCATCAGTTACACCTTTTGTCTCTAACTCACAGTTGCTATTACATTGATTGAGAGTGTGGAACTGTCCCTTTAAGTGTGGTGGGTTGCAGGCCTCCTTTAAGAGAGCCTTGCTTTCTTTACCCCAATCCTCTTCTCCGTTTGGTGCCACGAGTTGTTCCATCAGCGCATCACCTCGTGGTTTGAGCACCATCTTTCCTCCCTCCACGATGTTGATTGCGGTGATCCTCTTCTCCCCGGGTTTTGCCACCGAAGCTGGAAGGTTGCCTCTGGATCCGATTTTCTTCCTCCGGAGTCCTACCACTGGAGCCTGGAGGGTGGGTTTGGGTCTTCTCAGCTGGATCATCTCCACACAGTCGTGCTGAGCGGTCTGTGCCTCGGGTGCTGTGCTGGTCTGCTCTCTGGTGCCGGATCCAACCTCAGGTGGGGGCTTGCTTTGCCTCTGAGCACGCGGGACGTCGATTGCTGGAGAGGTGAAGTCTTCCCACTTCCAATGGATCTTCTCCATCCACCTTCTTCCGAGTAGCGTTGGTCCATCACCTGCAACAATCCACAGGAGTAACTTGTGCACCGCACCATCATGGAGTACCTTTACATCCGCACGACCAATGACTGGGATAAGTTCATCGGTGTACGTGGGCAGCTTTGCCTGAACCGGGACCAACTTGGGTCATTCAGCTTGATTGTCCCATAGCCTCTCAAAGGCTTCTTGATTCATTACTGACTGGCTCGCCCCCGTGTCCACTTCCATGAAGACTGGAACACCATTTATCTCAACTTCCATCCTCAATGGGGAACATTCAGTGGTGCAGGTAAACATGCTATATACCTCATCGTGGGTCTGAGCTGCCTCTCTGCCTATAGTTTCATAATCCACGCTGGATTCATGGCCATCTGCAGACTCTTCATCGACACAGTGAGTCAGATTTCTCTCTCACATTCGCTGGAGGTGGCCCTTTGTGCTGCAGCCTTTGCATACATAGTCTTTAAAATGGCACTGGTGAGTCCTGTGATTCCCTCCACAACACCAGCATGGAGCTACTCGATTAGCCCCCCTCGGCGGACTCTGAGTTAAGGGACTCGGGGGCCTGTTCTCTCTCCCCTGAGAGGGTTCGCGTTCTACAGTCCAGCCTCTAAAAGGCGCCACTCTGTGCACAGTACCTGCCTGAGGGAGAGTCATCTGCCTAGAGCCGCAGGTCGAGGTCATGAATGCCTGGCTCACAGAGATGGTCTTCTACAGCGTGACTGTGGCATCCACCAACAGTAGCTTATGAAGAAGGCCCTCATGGCCGATTCCAATGACAAAAATCTCCCGCAGCACTTCGTTGAGGTGCCGCCAGCCTCCTGAGGTCTGCGGCGTATTGTGCGATTTCCTGGCCTTCGGGCCGTCGGTGGGTTTAGAACCCGTGTCTGGCTGTGAGGATGCTCTCCTTGGGCTTGAGTTGCTCATGGATTAGGGTTACGAGCTCCTCGTGCCTCTTGGTCGTTGTCTTTGCTGGTGCCAGCAAGTCCCTGACGAGGCCATAGACGGTGGGCCCACAACTGGTCAGCAGGATAGCTCTGCGCTTATCAGCCAGTGTGGCCGGATCACCTGCCAGGTCATTTGCTGTGAAGAAATGATCGAGCCTCTCCACAAAGGTGTCCCAATCATCACCATCGGCGAACTGCTGCAATGTACCAAGGGTAGCCATTTTCACGTGAAAGTCTGTAATCTCGTCGCCAATTGTTGTGTCCTTGGATGCTCTAATAATGAGGCAATGAAGACTAGTGACCTTAGTCCTTTAATTGCTAACTTCAGACTGAGGATCACACCTGGTGGCCTGCCTTTTATACTAGGCCAGGCACACCTGTACAGGTAACCTACAAGTCTCCCACTGCTGTGCCCTCTGGTGGCACACCTTGTGATAGTACCAACAGTAACCATGTAGAATACATGACAGTTTATATTTTCAAAGGAAAATGGAAAAAGATCACATTATTTTCAGGACTGGTTTGTTATGCAGTTTGTATTGTAGAATTTTGTATTACTTGAAATATGGATATTCAACAACATTGTGGCTTTCCACGTTTTCATTTTTACCAATAATGACTACGATCAAGGTTCTGGTCTTTGGTTTGGGTTGAGGATTGCCAATTTTCCAGCTAATGTGGAGGTGACACTGAGCAGAATTAACCACAGATACACCGGTGTCTGGTTTCAGAGAGAGCAACCAACCCAGAACCTTGAGGTGTCAATGATAAATCTTTACTGACATAATGGCTGAGAAATTCCTGGCATCAGAAAGGCCAGTTTTCAGCACGCACTGCTGGCTTGACAGATCTTCCGTATCTCGGGAGCGAGGACATTTGCAAGGGCAAGATTGCGGGATTTATTCATATCTTGCCCAGCAAATGTCCTCAAAACTCTTGCGCCTGATAAAGTGGCCTTTATCAGGCCTAGTGTTACAGGCGTAAGAGTTTAAAAACAAAAAAATGTAAATAAATTAAAGTAAAAAAACACATTTTTAAAAATCCTGCCCAATATGTTACATTTATTTTTAACCATAATTAAAACTTTTTTTTTAATCGGCAAATTTTTTTCTTTAAAAAAACATTTCTAACAACTTTAATTTCTATTAGTGTATTTATGTGAGGTGCTTTTTTAATGTTTTATGTAGTGTTTGTGTGTTTGGGGGTGTTTCCCATTCATAGTAACAGTCGTTTCAGATTTACAAAACTCCTATTACTATGAATGAGAAAATACTTACCCGTGATTGGGTGCCCAGGCCCACGTGACTCCTGCGGACGTCTCAATGTGAACGCGCTCCGTTGTGCAAGAAGAGGAGGCCTCGAGTCCGGGATCTCTGGCAAGCGTTCGACCAAAAGGTAAGTGCGCATCCTTTCTCTTACGTTTAGTCGAACGTCCGCAGGACGAAGAAACAGGAATTTCTGGGCCTATATTGCAAGTAATGAGGTGGATAAGGGAACAGATAAATTCTCAATAGTTAATTCTGATCTACAAAAAAACCCCAGCCTGGGTTCAAAATATAACCAGCTGCTATTAACCAACTTGAACCTTAAATTAAAGGGGAAGAGGGGGATGAGGGGGAAAGGAATAGAAGGATATGTTGATGGGGTGAGATGGAGAGGGGTGGGAGGGGGCTCGTGTGGAGCATAAACCCCGACACGGACCCGTTGGACCGAATGGCCTGTTTCTGGGCTGTACATTCGATGTAATTCTGTGTAAACCTTGGACACGAAGACCGACGGAAACTGTCAAAACTGCAGCTGCAGAAGGGTTACTATACAGAGGAGCCGCGTGGGGCATACTAGCTCAAGCTGCAGCGCGAGCTGGTACAGGAGAGCGACGGATGCGAAGAGTACAACTGGATTGGACGTCACCAAAATCCAGGTCGTTGATTGGAGCGTGGGCAGGTACAGCAGGAGCGGCGAGAGATCGTGGAGCGACGTGATTGGGGCCCAGGAGAGGCGCGAGTTCAGGGCCCAGGAGAGGCGAGGGCCCAGGGGCAGGACGGACCCAGCCCACACTGCGATATGTGCGCACTGGGTCAGTGCAGCAGAGCTGGTCTCCAGTCATCCTGGTTAACCCTTGCCCCTTTACCAAGACCTCGCTCTGTCAAGCCCCATGTGGTGGCTGGTGTGCAACGGTCACTCCACGTTAAAAAAATCCACGCACAGCCCCACACCCCCTGCCCTCCACACCCACACACATACACACACACACACACCCCTCCCCATCACCCCTCCCCCCCCCATCCCACACCCACACACACCCCTCCCCCCCCACACACCCCTCCCCCCACACCCACACACACCCCTCCCCCCACACCCACACACACACACACACACACCCCTCCCCCCCACACCCACACACACCCCTCCCCCCACACCCACACACACCCCTCCCCCCCCACACCCACCCACACACACACACACACCCCTCCCCCCCACACCCACACACACCCCTCCCCCCCCATCCCACACCCACACACACCCCTCCCCCCCACCCCTCCCCCCCCCCACACACACACACACACACACACACACACACCCCTCCCCCCCACTACCACACACCCCCACCCCTCCCCCACACACACACACACACACACCCACACACACCCCTTCCCCCACACCCACACACACCCCTCCCCCCACACCCACACACACACACACACCCCTCCCCCCCACCCCTCCCCCCCCACACCACACCCACACACACACACCCCTCCCCCCACCCCTCCCCCCCCACACCCACACACACCCCTCCCCCCACACCCACACACACCCCTCCCCCCCACACCCACACACACCCCCCCCCCACTACCACACACCCCCACCCCTCCCCCCCCACACCCACACACACCCCTCCCCCCATACCCACACACACCCCTCCCCCCCACACCCACACACCCCCCCCACTACCACACACCCCCACCCCTCCCCCACACCCACACACACCCCCCCCACCCCTCACCCCCACACCCACACCTACTCCCTCCCCACACCCACTCCCCCCCCACACCCACACCCACTCCCCCCCCACACCCACACCCACACACCTCCCCCCCCACACCCACACACACCAACCCCTCCCCCCCCCACACACCCCCCCCCCACACCCACTCCTCCCCACGCCCCTCCCCCACACCCCCTACACACACCCACCCCTCCCCCCCACACCCCCTCCCCACACCCACCCCCACACCCCTCCCCACACCCACACACACCTCCCCCATACCCACCCCTCCCCCACACAGCCCCACATCCCCCTTTCCCCCACCCCACACCTAATCACAGAGCCGGCAATCGGTGAAATCTCTCAAACCGGGGAAACTGCCGAAAACCACGGGAATATCGCTGTTAAATTCCCCACTAAAAGTTTGACCCTGTTGGATTCGGTCTAACGGGGGTTTTAACAGTGTGTTGACTGCTAAACAAAGGTTAAGGGCTGAAAAACTAATTTTAATTTTGTGCAGTGTCAAATTTATCCATTTTAATTAAAATAATTTTTTTAAAGAAATGTAAAAATGTTTTTTTTACCTTTTTTAAAAAGCTTGTTTATCTTTATTTCCAGTTTGCCTTTTTCCCGTGTGAGAGCCCCAATATTTGTTTTGCTCTCTCTAACATTTCTAAAAAGTTAGAATTTTAGGAGCTTACCCACTTCCTGGTTTGCTGGCTGTGAGAATTCTGCCTTTTGATTGGGTGTTTGGACAGCTCGCGCTGGGGCCTCCCCATTAACTTGCGTTGATTTCAATTGCACTTCGGAAAAGGTTATTCGGGGCCAGCAACCTTTGCCTCACCGCTGACTGCAGATTCTGGGCCTGAGCAAACAGGATTGCAATCACAGCAGTGCAGTCAGAGAGTCCAACTCACAGCACTGCAGGTAGGTTCTTGGCAATGGTCGGGAATACTGAGCAACACCCTCAATAAATGGGCAGAGCTTCAAACACTTTAAAAGCTGGGCAAACCCACGGAAAAGACATTATCCAATCAAAAACAGACCGGTGGCAATGGCAGCCCCAGAGGGTTACTGCACGTTGCCAAAGACCATTCATTCTACAGCAGTGGATTCAAGGTTGAGGGGCACTCCCAGCTTTATTAAAGCTTGCCCCTGCTAAGGTCTCCACCCGGCTTTTTGGAAACAATCACCAGAAGAGCGCTTTAATTGGTAGGTCCAAAAATATAATTTGTGATTGAAAGCCTTCAGGGAGACATTCTCTTCATTTTCCCTTCTTTGTTTTAATTTCTTGAACATTGGGCTCCAGACTCCACTGCTCCTGAAGACTGACCAGATGTGGTCTATTCTGGACAATGCATTCACTATGAAGATTTCTACCCTTCTCCTTCGAGAGACTGGAAGTTGGCTCATTGCTGAGTGAGGCACTTATTTCATGAATCAGACCAGTGGGTATTTCAGACCCGCCTGTTTCCTCGGATGGAGATACCTGTACAAAGGGAAGACGCTTGCAGAATAATTGCCTCAAAGTGTGACCAGTTCATTTTATACCAAGAAATGTTTAATCTTTGTCAAAAGGAGATTGGAAGAAGTTCAAAGGATGGTTAAAGATACTGAAATGATTTATCTGTTTCCCGATACATGTAGCTCGAGATTGATGGGCGTACACAAAACGGAAAGAGGTTATTGGTGTTGCAAAGCTGCTGACATTGAGTGGTCATGTCGTGTATTGATCTGTCGAGATGGCAGACTTGGGTTTTATACATAAACTATACTCAAATTGCCATAAACCTAACCCAAATCAGCGGAAGATGTGGAAAAGTATAAGCATTGCACTCTGAAAAGGGACTTCACAGTGCTGAGTAATTTGATCAAGAAATATAAAAATCTATGCACTTTTTCTGAGGCATATTTCTCTGTGGCTAAACCCAGGGCACCAGGGCACAACTCAGTCCGCTCCTGTTAATTCAAAGTTCTTCTTTGCTAAAAAAAATAACCAAGTTAACCAGCAGCTCAAATGAAACAATTTAAATAAAACAGCTCCTGAAGTGTTTTATTTATCCACAATTTCAGTTTGAATTAACAGATAATTCAAATGGGAGACCTTTAAATTAAGAGGAGCAGTGCTTTGTGTAACAGAATACTTGATCATTGCTAAAAATCATCCTTTAAAATAGTTCCCAGGCTGTTGATTGCCGGAGGACAGGGAGTCCACTCGGCCTGAAGAAAGAATGCATTCAGTAGGAATGTCCCAAATGGCAACTTGCTGAGCTGTCTCGGATTCAGACAGACCCTAATGTTCAAGGAAAAGATGGTGCAAATTAGTTCTATCATTTAAAGGGCCCATGGATTTCATTAAGCTACTCAGCAAATCTTTCTTATTTGGTAGCTAGACGACATTTATTAATTTGTCAGAGTGACATTATTTGAAGAGGTGCAATTCCACAATGAAGATGTTACACCTTTAAATAAAATTCAGATAAAAACAACAGCCATATGCAGGCCTGAAGGTAAGTGAAATATCGGCCAATTAACAGCAATCATCTAATACAGGGATACTCATCTTCAAAAGTTGAATTCTTTAACTGTAGTCACTGCAAATCAAGTGAACTAGAAACTCACGGAAAAGCTTTACTTGTATCCTGTAAAACTAACTGATTAATCTTAAGCAGATGATACTCTCTTAATCAGCCAATGAGAAGTTAATGTGGAGTTTCTTTAGGTATTAATGAGATCTCTGGGATGACTTTGTCGCTGGCTACATGCAATGCTTATCTCCGTCAGTAAAGGATTTCCTTCACAGTTGTGACAGTGTAAACATTCTGTTCTGTAATGTCTAGAACATCAAGCTGCATGTGACAGTGAGCCATCGAGACCAGGACGGTCCCATCCATTGCCGCGGGTCTGTGCGGAGCTCCGCCCAGATGACAGTATGGTGCTGTGGTTTACTGGAGAGAGGGGAAAGCAACAAAAATCAGCTAGCGCTTCTTCTTCTGACTGCGATCCAGTAGCTCTGCTGGAAAGGGTGTATGTATATATAGACAGTTATGAAGCACCCCTGCTTCATGCTGACATGCAAGCCATGACCCAGCACAATACAAGTGCAGACCGGGATCAAGCAAGGCTGTGTTGTCACACCAACGCTCATCTCGATCTTCCTCGCTGCAATGCTTCATCTCACCTTTAACAAACTCCCCGTTGAAGTGGAGCTAATCTACAGGACAAACGAGAAACTGTTCAACCTCCGTCGCCTCCAGTCCAGATCCAAGGTCGTTCCAACCTCTGTCATTGAATTACAGTATGCAGACGACGCTTGTGTCCGTGCACACTCAGAGGCCGAACTCCAAGCCATCGTTGACACCTTCACTGAAGCGTATGAGAGTCTGGGTCTTACATTAAACATCCGTAAGACAGAGGTTCTCTGCCAACCTACCCTGACACACAGCACTGCCCCCTGATTATCAAGTTCCATGACGAGACCTTGGACAATGTGGACCATTTCCCATACCTCGGGAGCCTACTATCAGCAAGGGCATTCATCAATGATGAAGTCCAACACCACCTGCAGTGCGCCAGTGCAGCCTTCGGTCGCCTGAGGAAAAGAGTGTTTGAAGACCAGGACCTCAAACCCAGCACCAATCTCATGGTCTACAGGGCAGCAGTGATACCCACCCTCCTACATGCTTCAGAGTAATGGACTATATACAGTAGGCACCTCAAAGCGCTGGAGAAGTACCACCAACGCTGCCTCCGCAAGATCCTGCAAATCCACTGGCAGGATAGACGCACCAACGTCAGTGTTCTCGCTCAGACCAACATCCCCAGCATCGAAGCATTGACCACGCTCGATCAGCTCTGATGGACGGGCCACATTGTCTGCATGCCTGACACAAGACTCCCAAAGCAAGCACTCTACTCGGAGCTCCTACACAGCAAGCGAGCCCCAAGTGGGTAGAGGAAATGCTTCAAGGACATACTCAAAAACTCCTTGAAAAAATGTAACATCCCCACCGACTCTTGGGAATCCCTGGCCCCAAGACCGTTCAAAGTGGAAGAGAATCATCCGAGAAGGCGCCGAACACCTCGAGTCCCTTTGCCAGTAGCACGCGGAAGCCAAGCGCAAACAGCAGAAGGAGCTCACGACAACCCAAGCCCCACACCCACCCGTCCCTTCAGCCATTACCTGCCCCACCTGTGACAGAGACTGTAGGTCCAGCATTAGTCTCCGTCACCTTAGAACTCATTTTAGTGTGGAAGCAAGTCATCCTCGACTCCGGGGGACTGCCTAAGAAGTTATGAGAGTGCATCTGAGCGTGTAAATGAGAGAGGGAATATGTACTGGCATCAGGATGAGGTCGCGTTGTGATGTTCCCAGCTTGGTAGAATGGCCCGTTGACACTCACTATCTGGGCTCACACATGAAGAAATCCTGAGCAGGGTACCAGAGGGTGGCTGGCTAATGACCAAGAAACCAAACTCCAACATGAATCAGTGCTTTGAGAGGGGATGGCATTATAGAGACTCACCAAAAACTAGAAGACTGATATTCTGTGACACTTAACCTATTCATAGAATCCAACAGCTGAGAACCTGGATCAGTACTATAGCTCTTTTTGGTTTCATATATTACCCCCTCTGATGGTATAGGCATAGAAACTATCTATCTTACAACATCCATACCTGTAGATGTTGAAACACACACGGCCATATATAGATACCAAATGTGAGTGAATTTCAGTACTTTACTAGTCAATGGGAATCAGGGGCAAATACTCCACTGGCTGGAGCCATACCTGGCACAAAGGAAGATGGTTGTGGTTGTTGGAGGTCAATAATCTCAGCCCCAGGACATCACTGCAGGAGTTCCTCGGGGCAGTGTCCTCGGCCCAACCATCTTCAGCTGCTTCATCAATGACCTTCCCTCCGTCACAAGCTCAGAAGTGGGGATGTTCACTGATGACTGCACAGTGTTCGATTCCAATCGCAACTCCTCAGATACTGAAGCAGTTGAAACAGTCCCTGCCCGCATGCAGCAAGACCTGGGCAACATGGAATTATTGGGCTGAATGGCCTGTTTCCGTGCCGTATATCCTATGTAATATTCAGGCTTGAGGTGATAAGTGGCAAGTAACAAGTGCCAGGCAACGATCATCTCCAAGTCAAAGAGTTTAACCACCTCCCCTTGACATTCAATGGCATTACCATCGCCGAATCCCCCACCACCAACATCCTGGGGGTCACCACTGACCAGAAACTTAACTGGACCAACCACATAAATACTGTGGCTACAAGAGCGGGTCAGAGGCTGGGTATTCTGCGGCGAGTGTCTCACCTCCTGACTCTGCAAAGCCTTTCCACCATCTACAAGGCACAAGTCAGGAGTGTGATGGAATACTCTCCACTTACCTGGATGAGTGCAGCTCCAACAACACTGAAGAAGCTCGACACCATCCAGGACAAAGCAGCCGCTTGATCGGCACCTCATCCACCACCTTCAACACTCCCTCCCTCCACCACCTTCAACACTCACTCCCTCCACCACCGGCGCACCGTGGCTGCAGTGTGTACCATCTACAAGATGCACTGCAGCAACTCGCCAAGGCTTCTTCGGCAGCACCTCCCAAACCCGTGACCTCTACCACCTAGAAGGACAAGGGCAGCAGGCGCATGGGAACACCACCACCTCCACGTTCCCCTCCCAGTCACACACCATCCTGACTGGGAAATATATCGGCCGTTCCTTCATCGTTGCTGGGTCACAATCCTGGAACTCCCTCCCTAACAGCACTGTGGGAGCACCTTCACCACACGGACTGCAGCGGTTCAAGAAGCCGGCTCACCACCACCTTTTCAAGGGGCAATTAGGGATGGGCAATAAATGCCGGCCCTGCCAGCGACACCCACAACGCAGGAATGATTAAAAACTTGCTATTTTTAATCTTTGAACTTTGCATTTCTGTACAGTTTACAATAGCAACTATGCTTGAAGCCAGGGTGTTTCTCATTGTGATGCATGTAATTATCATCCCTTTCGTTTTGCAGGTTTGAGGGGCTGATGATCTACTCCTGTTCCTATGCTCCTAGTTCTGCCAATTATTTGGAACCTGCATATTCTGATGTCATTCCATCTAGAGCCACGTTGAGTGTATATTTGCTTTGTCTTGGGGCAGCTGACCCGTTGCCCTGACTCGCAATCTGTAGTATAACTTGAGGTTTAAGAAAGCCAAGCTCAGTGTGATTCAATGGAGTTTGCGAATTCTGATCTCGCACAGCTTTAGCCTCACAAGCAATGATCAGTGCTGGACCCCTTTAGTGTTATTGGAGGTCCCTCAGCATTCAGCTGTTCACCGTTATAAACTGTTCCCGCAATTTCAATCATAGAATCATAGAAATTTATGGCACAGAAGGAGGCCATTCGGCCCATCGTGTCCGTGCCGGCCGACCAAGAGCTACCCAGCCTAATCCCACTTTCCAGCTCTCGGTCCGTAGCCCTGCAGGTTACAGCACTTCAGGTGCACATCCAGGTACTGTTTAAATGCGGTGAGGGTTTCTGCCTCTACCACCCTTTCAGGCAGTGAGTTCCAGACCCCCACCACCCTCTGGGTGAAAACCTTTCCCCTCAAACCCCCTTTAATCCTTCTACCAATTACTTTAAATCTATGACCCCTGGTTAGTGACCCCTCCGCCAAGGGAAACAGGTCCTTCCTATCCACTCTATCCAGGCCCCTCATCATTTTATACACCTCAATCAGGTCTCCCCTCAGCCTCCTCTGTTCCAAAGAAAACAATTCCAGCCTCTCAAATCTTTCCTCATAGCCAAAATTCTCCAGTCCAGGCAACATCCTTGTAAATCTCCTCTGTACCCTCTCTAGTGCAATCACATCTTTCCCTGTAATGTGGTGACCAGAACTGCACACAGTACTCCAGCTGTGGCCTAACCACTGTTTTACATAGTTTAACCATAACCTCCCTGCTCTTGTATTCTATGGCTCAGCTAATAAAGGCAAGCATTCCGTATGCCTTCTTAACCACCTTATCGACCTGGCCTGCTACTTTCAGGGATCTGTGTACATGCTCTCCAAGGTCCCTCTGTTCCTCTACACTTCTCTGTGTCCTATCATTTATTGGGGCCAAAATAGCCCCCCTCCATAAGCTCCATTACTGCCTCTAAGAGGGGGCAATGCAGCAGAGAAGCTTCACCGACCGGGGGCAGATGGCTGGGCTGACCCGTCTGAAATTGCCCGTGGGCCGAAAGTGGTGAGAACGGGTTACCGTACCGCCCGTGTTCCCACCGCGCCGACCCCTTGCTGACCCCCGCGGGAGCGCCGCCGCCGGTCGGTGTCACTGGCAGCTTTCCCCGGCGGGAGCCAACTGTGGCTGGGCAGTGCGTCCACCCTTAAAGGGGAGAGCGCACTGCCGGCGACTCCATTTTATTTTTTATTGTCGGCCGACTGCCAGGTCAGGCCGATAAAAGTGCCCACGGGTTCGGCCGAGCCACCAATAGGCAGCCTTGCACCCCCTCTTGGTTGCCAGGCTGCTGCCCGGCCGAAACCCTCCCTGGTGGCCAAGTGTTTGCCACTAAAGTGGCTGCGGAGTTCACAGCGGCCCTCCCCTTTAACTGAGGGGGAGAGATGGTGTCAGTGCAACACGGCACGCCCTCATCGCGCTGACATCATCAGGGCGGCTCTGAAGACTTGGAGCGACGGTCGTTCCGACCCGCCCGCACTTCCGCTCCGACTGGGAAAAAATTCCAAGTCCTGAATTTCTCCGGATTTACAAACACTTTACAAAATGGTCGGTGCACCCTGTTCGGGGCGGGGCTCAATTTTGGCCCCATTGTGTATTCCCGCGCCTTCTTAGCCCTCCCCAATGCATTACCTCCCACTTCTCCTGATTGAATTGGATTGGCTACTGTTAGTGGGCAATCGAGCAAAGTGTGCTGCGCTGAGAATCGCCAGTTACCTGCTGCCCAAGCAGGAGCTGTGTTTTGTACTAACCTAGCCTGAATACCTTTTCCGGTTGATTCACATCACATGGTACTTTATACTGGAATTTAGTCACTTGGAGTTTGAACCATATTTCACCACTATAGCCTATTGCCCACTGGAATATTACTGTCCATTCCAAACTGGCTCCTTGTGGAGAGCTCTGTGTCACTGGTACACCCAAACAGCACGCAGAATTCAATGCTGCAAAATCAATTGATTTTTGAGGCATGCAAGATTTTACGGCCAAGGATGAAATTGATACCAGGGAATCCTTCAGTCGTCACATAGCAATACTAGAATCTAGTACTGGAGCCCTGGATCAGGGGGAAATACCAACACGTATGCATGTGTTCCGACGATGAGAAATTTGAAGGTGGAAAAGGTAGTCGTCGTCTTCTTTCGTATGGTAGTAATAACAAAGCAAAGCAAGCGTCAATATCGAAGTCAGATATCCAGGCCAAAGCTTCTGGTTCCATTCTTATTTATCTAATCGTTGCCAGAAAATCACTTGCAATGGCTTCTCTTCCCGCCCCCGCATCATTACCTCTGGTGTCCCCCAAGGATCTATCCTTGGCCCCCTCCTATTCCTCATCTACATGTTGATCCTCGGCAACATCATCCGAAAACACAGCGTCAGTTTCCACATGTACGCTGCCGACACCCAGCTCTACCTCACCCCCACTTCTCTCGACCCCCCCACGGTCTCTAAATTGTCAGACTGCTTGTCCCACATTCAGTTCTAGATTAGTGAAATTATCTCCAATTGAATATTGGGAAGTTCGAAGCCATTATTTTTGGTGTCCGCCACAAACACCGTTCCCTAGCAACTGACTCCATCCCTCTCCCCAACTCCTGTCTGAGGCTGAACCACACTGTTCGCCACCTTGGTGTCATATTTGACCCTGAAATGAGCTTCCGGCCACATATCCACAGCATAGCTAAGACCACCTATTTCCACCTCTGTAACATCGCTCGTCTCTGCCCCGCCTCAGCTCATCCGCTGCAGAAGCCCTCATCCGTGCCTTTGTTACCTCTAAACTTGACTATTCCAACACACTCCTGGCTAGCTTCCCACATTCTACCCTACGTAAACTAGAGGTGATCCAAAACTCGGCTGCTCTGTGTCCTAACTCGCACCAAGCCCCACTCACCCATCACCCCCTGTGCTCACTGCTCCGTGTCCTAACTCGCACCAAGCCCCACTCACCCATCACCCCCTGTGCTCGCTGACCTACATTGGCTCCCAGTTATGCAAAGCCTCGATTTCAAAATTCTCATCCTTTTTTTCAATTTCCTCCATGGCCTCGCCCCTCCCTATCTCTGTAATCTCCTCCAGCACCACAATCCCTGAGGTGTCTGCACTCCTCTAATTCTGACCTCCTGAGCATCCCTGATTATAATCGCTCAACCATCGGTGGCCGTGCCTTCTGTGGCCTGGGCCCCAAGCTCTGGAACTCCCTCCTAAACCTCTCCGCCTCTCTACCTCTCTTTCCTCCTTCAAGACGCTCCTTAAAACCGACCTCTTTGACTCAGCTTTTGGTCACCTGCCTGAATACCTTTTCCGGTTGATTCTCATCACATGGTACTTTGTACTGGAATTTAGTCACTTAGAGCTTGAACCATATTTCACCACTCTGGCATTTTGTCCACTGGAATTTTATTGTCCATTCAACTCTTTCTTTCAAATCAAGAAACCCAAAGATAAGGCCCATCGTACAGCGCAACAGCAAGTTTTTAAAAAATAGAGTAGATGGGAACACCATCACGTCCAAGTTCCCCTCCGAGTCACACACCATCCTGACTTGGAAATATATCGGTCGTTCCTTCATCGCCGCTGGGTCACAATCCTGGAACTCCCTCCCTAACAGCACTGTGGGAGCACCTTCACCACACTGTATAAACACAGTAATATCATCAATGGTCATTTCTAGACTTATTTTGGGTGATTTGTGTGTTCTCCTGAGGTCCTAGCAACACTTGTACCACAACCTCATTACTGGCCCCAGGCATTTCACATAAATTTGGTATTTGTTCATCGTCTCATTCCACCTAAAGTGTGCAAGCATAAGAAATTTATATTGATTTGAAATTAGATAATGTCATGCCACCAAATCCATTAAAAGGAAAAATGTTTTGTGGTCTTCAATTTTCAAAGTAATTAAGATTTATCGCAATATCTCAACTCTAACTCAGCATCTTCCTTGCAGAAAATGAAAGCCCCCATTGACGTGTGTGGTTAATGTTGTGTATATGGACTATCAAATGGCATTTGATAAAGTACACGATAGATTTGTTCGCAATATTAGAGTCCATGGGCAGTGGCAGCGTGGAGACGAAACTGGCTAAAGGGCCGGAGAGGAGGGAAAGGTGTGAACGGTTGTTTCTCAGACTGGAGGGAGGTGTACAGGGGTGTTCCCCAGGGCTCGGTATTGTAACTATTGCTCTCTCTGATATATATTAATGACCAGGACCTGGGTATACGGAGCATAATTACTAAGTCTATAGATGACACGAAATCTCGAAATGTAGTTAAACAGTGAGAAAGATAATAACAGACTTCAGGAGGACATAAACAGACGAGTGAAATGGGCAGACACACATGGCAGATGAAATTTAACACATAGAAGTGTGAAAGACACATTTTGATAGGAAGAATGAGGAGGCGATATAAACAAAATGGCACAATTTTAAAGAGGGTGCAGGAACAGAGAGACCCGGGGGTGATGTACACAAATGTCTGAAGGTGGCGGGACAAGGTGAGAAGGTTGATTTTTAAAAAAGCATACATGGTCCTGGGCTTTATAAACAGAGGCATAGAGTACAAGAAAGTTATGCTAAACCTTGATAAAATACCTCAGCTGGAGTGTTGTGTTCAATTCTGGGCACCGCAATTTAGGACCAACATGAAGGCCTTAGAGAGGGTGCAGGGGAGATTTGCTAGAATGGTACCAGGGATCAGGGACTTCAGTTCTGTAGATAGACTGGAGAAGCTGGGGTTGTTCTCCTTACAGCAGTAACAGATAAGAGGAAATTTGTTCAAAATCCTGTTTTTACGTAGAATGTACGGCACAGAAACAGGCCATTCGGCCCAACCAGTCTGTGCCGGTGTTTATGCTCCACACAAGCTTGTTAGAGTAAATAAGGAAAAACTGTTTCCAGTGGCAGAAGGGTCGGTAAGCAGAGGACACAGATTGAAGGTGATTGACACTCCGTAAGTGTGATCTGGAACTTGCTGCCTGAAAAGGCGGTGGAAGCAGATTCAGTCAGAATTTTCAAAAGGGAACTGGATAAATATTTGAAGGGTACAATTCTGCAGGGGAGTGGAACTAATTGGATAGCTCTACCAAAGAGGCACGATGGGCCGAATGGCCTCCTTCTGTGCCACATGATCCTATGATTCCAGAGCCTCAAAACTGGAACTTTTTAACTCCTTCAGCCTTTCCTTCCAAAGCTTGGTGGCACCTCTTCCTGATTTCGCTCATCTTCTCCCCTACTTTTTTCAAACTTGCCTTCGTCCTATCCTATGGGCCTTACCTCTGGGCCTGTAATATGGGCCTCATCTCTGGGCCTGTAATGCAGGCCTTATCTCTGGGCCTGTAATATGGGCCTGTAATATGGGCCTCCTCTCTGGGCCTGTAATACAGCCCTTACCTTTGGGCCTGTAATATGGGCCTCATCTCTGGGCCTGTAATATGGGCCTGTAATGCAGGCCTTATCTCTGGGCCTATAATATGGGCTTGTAATATGGGCCTTACCTCTGGGTTTCTTAATTTGAAATTTTTTTTTTAAATGCAAACCAGGCACTAATCCCCCCGCTCAGAAAAGTAAGGAAAAAATAGAACATTTCACTTTGTTCAACTTATCCTTAATTATGACCAATTATTATTTTCTGCATCATTTTTTGCTGAAATCAAATGCCAACCGTATAAACTAAACAAAGCAAAATGAAATTCTTCGAATCCCAGAGAGCAACGTGGAAGAAGTGCGGGGAATGTGTTCGGTAGCGGCTGGTAGTTCCCAACATACTTCCACACTGGTTTTCCCACCTTCAAAATTCCGGAACAACCAGGAGCAATTCACCAAACCATAATGCACATAGTAATATAACACCAGGACATAAGATCGCAAGATAACTGCAGACAAGGAAAACCGTTCAGCCCATCTGAATATATCCATCCACTTTAACCCTAAAGCTTCCCTCTGCAGCATCCAATTCGTTGTTAAACGATTGCAGGATCTTTGCCTCTGTAGCTCTGTCCAGGAGCCGACTCTCCATCACTCTTTGGATGAAGGAAAGTTTCCCGATCTCAGTCTAACTTTACCTTTTAATATTTTGAACTTGTGGCTCTTTGTTCTGATCTTAAATTGCTTTAAAGCAGTTTTGTCTTTTCCAAACTATTTACAATCCCATCTACCTCCGTTAAGATTGTCTTTTGGATGGTTCTTTACCAGGCTGGAAAATACGAGTCTCTCCGATCTTCCCTCATCCCACAGACCCTCCAGCCCCTGGCGCTGGGGATCATAGCTCCCTGCACTTCCCCCAATGCTTCCCTTGTGTCCCACGGACACAGTGCTCAAGCATGAGGAACTCGGATAAATATAGCATTTTCTATTTCACCACAAAAAGGTCAAGTCCGTAACATTGTTATGCACGGTCAGTTCATGGAGGGCCACATGTCGAAAAGTACATCATAGTTAAAGCACACATGTATAAATTAACCATTTATGACCAAACTGCTATCAAATAACGAGCACAGGTACGGTATAAAGTTTGATATAATCCCATGATTATTGTTTTAAAGCACCCCCTTCCCTTCAGCATTCCCCTCAGTTTAACCCTTACTGTATTAGTTGCTCTGATGTGCAGCTACCATTATCATCAGCCATCCATTAAGAAATGGATGAAACAAATGTGCCTTCCTTGTTATAATGCCACATGTTCACCACCGATTGATGCAGTGTAACAGCACCCAACACCCAGCACCCAGCACCCAACACCCAGCACCCAACACCCAGCACACGAGAACCAACACCCAGCACCCAAGACCCAGGACCCAAGACCCAGCAACCGGTGCGAGTGAGCCCGGGGCACCGAACATGGAGGAGCAAAGACAAAAGTCTGAGCGCTTCAGTTGGTGGGGGGAGCGTATGTTATATTGCCGGACTTATTACAAACCCAAACATCGCAAGACCACACTTGGCACAACAGGGGATGGTGTGATCCAATTATACAGAACTCTCAGTACGTTCCCTGCACCGTTTCTATCTAGCATTCTTTCCCATCGAAAACAATGGAAGCCAGTGAAGGACCTCAGAGTTAAGAGTACGCGCTGACAGGTCACTATAACCTTTACCTTGCCGGCTTCCACCTGTGTTTTCTTAAGATGAAAGCACAAATAAACAAGTAAAAATTACCCAAGCACATCAACGGCAGAGTCCCAACAAAAACAATTATATATAAATATATATATAAACATGGACAGTATTAAACCGACATACACCGTTCTTCGACACTGAGAAACAATTCAAAGAGAAACACACATAGTGCAGGACATTACCGAGGTCGGAAAGTGTGGGATAAATCAAGAAATGGTGATTACATGGAGTTACAGAGAAGTAATAGCACAGAAACTGGCCATTTGGCCCAACATTGCCAGAGTTTATACTCCATACAAGTCTTGTTCCATTCTAATGCGACAAGTGTCTCACCTGCTGACTCCCCAAAGCCTTTCCATCATCTACAAGGCACAAGTCAGGAGTGTGATGGAATACTCTCCACTTGCCTGGATGAGTGCAGCTCCAACAACACTCGAGAAACTCATCCAGGACAAAGCAGCCACTTGATTGGCTCCCCATCCCCCACCTTCAACACTCACTCCCTCCACCACCGGCGCACCGTGGCTGCAGTGTGCACCATCTACAAGATGCACTGCAGCAACTCACCAAGGTTTCTTCGGCAGCACCTCCCAAACCCTCGACGTCTACCACCTAGAAGGACAAGGGCAGCAGGCGCATGGGAACATCACCACCTCCACGTTCCCCTCCCAGTCACACACCATCCTGACTTGGAAATATATCGGCCGTTCCTTCATCGTCGCTGGGTCACAATCCTGGAACTCCCTCCCTAACAGCACTGTGGGAACACCTTCACCACACGGACTGCAGCGGTTCAAGAAGGCGGCTCACCACCGCCTTCTCAAGGGGCAATTAGGGATGGGCAATAAATGCCGGCCTTGCCAGCGATGCCCACATCCGAGGAATGCATTTTTTAAAAATTACTTCTTTCTACCCTGTCCCCATATCCGTCTGTTCCCTTCTGCCCCGAGTATGCAAAGGCAACGACAAGCTAGATTTTAAAAGCCGGCCGATTGTTGGAGGAAAAGAAGACTGAAAGAAGTAAGGCAGCCATAAGTTTTAAAGGTCCTGGGAAAGAATGAGTTTGAATAGGAAACGATTTGATGAGCTCTGATTCCAACAGTCTGAGGTTAGAGGGAGGAAGAATGGTCTGTCGGATTTGGAGCTCTGGATGAATGAGAGGAAAATACAAAGAACATAAGAATTCGGCCCCTCGAGCCTGCTCCACCATTCAATAAGATCATGGCTGATCTTCTACCTCTACTCCACTTTCCCGCCCGATCCCCATATTCCTTGATTTCCCGAGAGTCCAAAATCTATCGCTCTCTGTCTTGAATACACTCAACGACTGAGCCTCCACAGCCCTCTGGGGCAGAGAATTCCAGAGATTCACCTCCCTCTGATTGCAAGGAGGAATGGTTAGGTCTATCCTTACACCATAGCCAACTATCATCTACTAGAGTGTAGTGTAAAATCTTTCAGTGGGGCGAGGAACAGACTCTGGGACAGTAGATGCTCTGTGAGTAATGACTCTCACACTCCACAATGCTTGGACGTTCTGCAGGACAGTAGTGCTCCTCATCACCTTTCCATGGACCGAATGACCTGCTGTGAACTGCTCCATCGGGCAGCTAATGAGTTGCCCACTGAGGGTTCTCTTCAACATATAGTTACAGGCGGGTCTTCCATGAAAATTCAGTGCTCACTCCCTGCACAACTGTGACACCAGAAAATATAATCGATTATTTTACAACCTAAGGTTTGGTTATAAGTCATAATGTACCCAACACATCAATAATCTCGGTGTCACATAACGTGACTCAGTGACCATGCCCCCAGCCGCAGTGCAGTCCATGTTACAATTGTGAGAAAACCATTTCTTGAACCCTTGCGCCATTTTTCAGACGGGCAGAGATCTACTGCGCGTTACCATTAGAGGCCCCCTGCCTGGTGCCAGGGCTTTGCTAGCTGGCCAGTCCGTGCCTGTTCAAATGGTGCGAGGGTCAGGTGAGGAGTTCTCTCCTTGGATTTTAAACCCCTGCACGCACTGTTATCACGATTATAATCAGGGCTTTCGCATCGTGCTACAGCATCATAGAATCAGAGCTGGATTTTGGGCCGTTAGGCGACGGGATGTCCTGATACCGCTGGGGAATAGTTTGCGCCTCAGTCAGCAAAATTGGTCAGCTGGGCCCTGAGTGTGGGGCGGAGCACTAAAGGAGGCGTTACACACCTCTCTCAGGGCGCTAGGCTGGCTGAGCAAGTGGAAATCCCCAGCTAAACAGCCGGCCTCAGAGCGCTCAGAGAGGTCTGGGGAGAAAATAAAACCTGAATAAAAAACACTAACCACATTCCCAATATATAGCTCACGCCACCACAACAAACAAATTAAATAAAAACCAATCACACTTACCCGAGGTCGACATTATTTACCTCACTGCGGCCCTGCAGCTCAGACCGCCCGCTTTCCCAGGCGGTCCCAGCAGGGGGCGCTCTGCGCAGCGCTACGGGTCGGGCGGCAGCCAGAAATCGAGCCGGAGTCGCGACCAGGAGCGTGCCACACCGGCTCACCTCTCTCCCGGGTGGTAATGCTCCGCGCTCCGCCGAAACCGGCTCCGAAAACCCCGCAGGGCGCTGGAAGCAGGCCGTCCACCCCGAAGAGTTTACCGCCGCCATTGGCGCGCCTCCGGGGCGAAAACAGCGGAAAGCACTGGAAAATCCAGCCCTGAGAATCATACAGCACAGAAGGAGGCCATTCGGCCCATCCTGTCTGTGCCGGCTCTTTGATTAATCCCACTCCCCTTGCTCCTTCCCCACAGCCCTGCAAAAGTCCTGGACTTTTTTGCCAGTTATTGTCGATCTGTGTTCTCTGGTTACCCACCCTCCTGCCACTGGCAACAGTTTTCCCTATTTGTTTTATCAACATCCCCCACAATTCTGAACAGCTCTATTAAATTTCCCCTTAACCTTCTCTGCTTCTTTTGCATGCATCTGGATAGGTAGACAGTCCTCGGTTTAATGCTTTATCCAAAAGACAACAGCTTCCACAATATAGCACTCTCAGTAAAAGAAAGACGTGCATTTCTATAGCGCCTTTCACAATCACCAGACGTCCCAAAGCGTTTTACAGCCAATGAAGTACTTTTGAAGTGTAGTCACTGCTGTAACGTAGGAAACACAACAGCCAACCTGCACACAGCAAGCTCCCACAAACAGCAATGTGATAATGACCAGAAAAATCTGTTTTAATGATGTTGGTTGAGGGATAAATATTGGCCCCAGGACACAGAGGGAAAATTCCCTGCTCTTCTTAAAAATAGTGCCATGGGATCTTTTATGTCCACTTGAGAGGGCAGATGGGGCCTCGGTTTAACATCTCATCCGAAAATCAGCACCTCTGACAGTGTGGCGCTCCCTCAGTATTGTCCCTCCGACAATGCAGCACTCCCTCAGTACTGCCCCTCTGACAGTGCGGGGCTCCCTCAGTACTGCCCCTCTGACAGTGCGGCACTCCCTCAGTACTGCCTCTCTGACAGTGCAGCACTCCCTCAGTACTGCCCCTCTGACAGTGTGGCGCTCCCTAAGTACTGTCCCTCCGACAATGCAGCGCTCCCTTAGTACTGCCCCTCTGACAGTGCGGCGATCCCTCAGTACTGCCCTCGGACAGTGCAGCACTCCCTCAGCACTGCACTGGTGTGTCAGCCTAGATTTTTGTGCTCAAGTCTCTGGAGTGGGACTTGAACCTACAACCTTCATTGCGGTACTTTTATGTCAGCCATGGCTGAGCGGGTAGCACTCTCACCTCGGAATCAGAAGGTTATGGGTGCAGTGCAGTGGTCACGAAATGCGCTATATAAATGCAAGTCTTTATTTTTTTTTTAAAAGAAACGCAGAAACCAGCTCCCTGGAGGCTGAATTGGTAAAGACGCTGTCCATCATCATCATAGGCGGTCCCTCGAATCGAGGATGACTTGCTTCTACGTCAAAAAGTTCACAGGTGTTTCAATGAAGGACCTAAAATTCCCAGTCCTGAACTACATGTTGAAGGGTGGAAGATGCCTGTGGGTGGATTTTTTTAACGTGTGGTGACCGTTGCACACCAGCCACCACACGGGCTTCACAGAGCTAGGTCTTGGTCCAGTGGCAAGGGTTAACCAGGACTGGAGACCTGCTCTGCTGCACGGACCCAGTGCGCACACACATCGCAGTGTGGGCTGGGCCGTGCTACCCATTTGGAACTCAGCTATATATAACAGGAAGGTCACAGATTAGATCCCTGCCCTGTATTGCTATGTGCTAGCTTGGTGTACTCCAGGTTAGGGAGGGGGGCAAGGTCACCGCGTTTCTCTTTCACATTCACTGTCCAGTGCCCACTATGAATAGTAGCAATGTAAGAAGGTGACAGTCTGGACTGGCTGTGATGCCCTCCATGGGCGGAGCCTGTGGACACTCGTTACCCAGCCTCTGACTGGTTCCTGTGGAACCATAACCCAATATGAGCCAGTACATAAGAACATAAGAATTAAAAGCAGGAGTAGGCCGTTCAGTCCCTCGATCCTGCTCCACCATTCAATGAGATCATGGCTGATCTTCGACCTCAACTCCACTTTCCTGCACTGTCCCCATATCTCTTGATTCCCTTAATATCCGTAAATCTACCGATCTCTGTCTGGAATATACTCAACGACTGAGCCTCCACAGATCTCCGGGGCAGAGAATTCCAAAGATTCACCACCCTCTGAGTAAAGAAATTCCTCCTCATCTCAGTCCTAAATGGCCGACCCCTTATCCTGAGACTGTGACCCCTGGTTCTAGACTCTCCAGCCGGGGGAAACAGGTGAAAAGCTGGGGAAAATCCCCTAGAAATGGCTGCCATCTCCCCAAGCAAGGCAGAGCTCCAAATATTTAAGTGACCCGGAACTAAGGCCAATATTTTGTAAAAAACCAACTGTCCAACTGGATATGAATAATATTCAAAGCACGTTTTCAGTGAATGGTTCCACCAGCAGTAAATTTTACAATTTGAAATCAGCGGGTCACACCGCCTTTTGGAAAGTAAGCCTATACAGTCACGAGAACCTGCGTGAGACCAGAATTAATTTCTTTTACAGGTGCTGAGAGCACTGCCAACAACTGCAATTGTCAAAGGGATTTCCCACCTAACAGATGAGAACAAGTCTCGGGGTAGCACAGAAGCAAATCAGAAAGGAGTCTTTCTTTGGTTCTGATTGGGCCCCACAGCGAGATTCCGGTCTCACGTTGTCTGGGGACTCCCTTCGAGAATGGCGAGTGTTGGCAGTGTCACTGAGCTCGACAGTTGGACTGCAGCATCTGAATCTTCCTCAGAGCTAGCTGAATATATACAGAACCCAACCATATCGCACTTGTGAGAAAGACCTTTGTCTGGGTAATTTTATTCCAAGCTACCAATAGAATACAGGGTGCCTTGCAGGACCAGTAGGGCACAGATCACACAGCAAGTACCAGGCATGCTCTCATGACTAGATCGCGGTGTGTAAAAATAAATAAATAGTTTGATTGTTATAAAACAATGTCTCGCATTGACATGGAGCTCAATGAACCAGGATCAAAAACAGAACTTCATCCCACATAAAACATATCAAAGTAACCAAGTAACTATCTTTCAAAGGGTTCATTATCCCAACACGCAAATTCTTTCCTCTTTTCCTGAAAGCACTGATTGATATTGAGGTTTGGTTACATAAAATGTACGGCACAGAAACAGGCCATTCGGCCCAATCAGTCCGTGCCGGTGTTTATTTTCCACTCGAGCCTCCCCCCATTCTTCATCTCACACTATCAGCAGAACCCTCTGTTCCCTTCTCCCTCATGTGTTTATCCAGCTTCCCCTTAAATGCATCGATACTATTCGTTTCAACCACTCCCTGTGACAGTGAGTTCCACATTCCCACCACTCTCTGGATAAAGAAGTTTCTCCTGAATTCCCCATTGGATTTATTAGTGACTGTCTGATATTTATGGCCCCTAGTTTTGGACCCCCACAAGTGGAAACATTCTCTCTGTGTCTACCCTATCGAACCCTTTCATAATCTTAAAGGCCTCTATCAGATCACCCCTCAGCCTTTTCTTTTCTGGAGAAAAAAGCCCCCGAATGTTCAGCCTTTCCTGAAGTGTAACCTCTCAGTTCTGATGACATCTCGTGAATCTGTTTTGCATTTTCTCCAGTGCCTCGATATCCCTTTTATAATTTGAAGACCAGAACTGTTCACAGTACTCCAAGTCTGGTCCAACCAAGGTTCTATACAAGTTAGAACCGTGTGGTGGCTGGTGTACAACGGCCACCACACGTTAAAAAAATCCACACACAGGCATCTTCCACCCTTCTACATGTAGTTCAGGTCCTTCATTCGAAACACCTGTGAACTCATCCTTTTTTTGCCATGGAAGCAAGTCATCCACGTTTCGAGGGACCGCCTATGATGATGATGATACAAGTTAACATAGCTTCTCTGCTTTTCAATTCTATCCCTCGAGAAATTAACCCCAGTGCTTTGTTTTTGTTAATGACCTTGCTAACTTGTGTCACTACTTTTAATGATGTGTGTATCTGTGCCCACCTCTCCCTCGGCCCATTCACACACAGAGTATGTGGCCTCCTTACTTCTCCTACCAAAATACACTTTAAACTATAAACATTTATTTACCATTTATACACCCATTCTACAAGTTTATTAATGTCTTCCTGTATTTTGTTGCAATCTTCCTCAGTATTGACTCATACACACACACTCTCACTCACACACACACACAGAGACACAGGCACACAGACTCACACACAGCACACACACACACAGACACATCACATACTCTCACACAGACACACTCTCACAGACGCACACACTCTCGCACACACAGCGCACAGACACTTGCTAGCAACAGTAACTGAACGAGGATCAGGAACATTAATCCTGCCTGATTCTTGCCTCCCTCCCTTACCTGAGGTGCTGCAGTAAATTATAGTCCTGTCGAAAGTGGATTAACTTTGTCGCCGGTTTTGCTGATTTGTTAATCTCTGGAATATCAGACTGTTGGGTTTAACTGCTTTCTGTCGGAACTGAATTAATGTCAAACGACAGACAGTGAGCTACAACCTATTTATTTTGATGAGACAGTTTTGCTTCAATTTAAGCAAACACTTTGTTCTAATTTCAGGGGCTGATGCCTAATTCTAAACATATTAAATGCTTTATTCCAGAACCTGTCACAAGCATTCTGCCTGCGGTACACAAGTGTTTGTGTCACATGCACTAAAGTCCAGAAACAGCCTGAAGTAAAACTGCAGGCGGGACTAACTTTAGAGGGTTCAAAATGAAAGTAACAGATTTAACACAATTCATTCCCGTACAATCTTTCAGAACGATCTCTCGGGCAGTTAATATATTACAAAAAACACCGGTTCTAAAGTGACCGACTGAAAGCAATTGAATCCAAATGTAATTACGCTTTTGTTTTGTTCTGGGTACCACAATTAGATTGAAAATATGATTTCCTATCAGCTGGACAACATCATCCAGCCTTTAAATTCACAGACTGTTTTACTGGAGCCTTGCTTCCCGGAAAAAGAGACAGCACTTACCCTCCATAGGCTCCAAAAGTAAAGCTTCTTTTTCTTTTCTCCATATTGTATGCACTGCAGAAGATTATTTGCAGTGAAGTCGGCAGGAGTCTCTGGGGGAGAGTGGCGAGTGAGTTTACTCTACACCGCTTGCTCCCTCAACAACCAACTGTTGCCATTCCGGCAGAAAAACAGAAGCACAAAGCGGCATTTCCTGTATCTCATAGCAACAACCAGACTCGGGTCAGCCACAACTCTCAGTGCAAACTACTTTCATTCAGCATCTTTCAATATATCTTTTTACAACCCTCACAACTCTGATTCTCAATGTTATCTTCTGTTTGGATGTAGACACATGTACGGTGCAAGTTTTCTCCAAACAGTTACAATTTATCTCAAACTCCATTATGTTCAAATGAAAGCAACTTTGTTGTGTTTAGTACTAGGGACAGTATGTCTTTTTATCATTTGGAGGAAAAATGTGCATGACAATTAGGCAATTAAATCACAGATAGTCAAAGATAGAGACAGCCTTGTTTCAGCTCCGAGAGCAATGGTCCACGTGCCCTTCACCCAGTCTCTCTCCCATATAGAAAAATCTCATATCGTTTTAAGCTCATACTTGCAAAGTGTCAGATCAGACACTGCCTGCTTTGTTGGAAGTGGAATGTACAGTACATTCTCAATACCGTCCTTTGTCCCGTTACTGAGCCACTATATCGCTGAATATGAGTCTGCACATTAACTGCGCCAGACACCATTCGGCTCGGAGCATCACAAAAGCAAATGTTTTTTTAAAAAGAGAAAATGCTAAAATATATATTTCACTTATAGACGGTAAACATTTAGTTTCCTACCAACGTCTGACTGCACACTGACTCTCTGTATTTTTCGAGCCATTTTACATGCATTTTGTGCATATAATGCCCATGTGCAGAATGGCTTCTTTTATGGATGGGCATGAGCTAGACACTTCATTCACACAAAGGCTGCTGAATAAACAGATCAAACAGTTCCACAGACAAATGCCCCTGACGTCACGGCTGTGGCTTACTCCAGTCCAATGAGTGATCCCAGTGGATTTCTTAATAAATAAATGTAACCAAAATGATGTGCTGTAAATGATAAACAGTTTTTCTTAAACCAGCAGACCTCCCACGACACGGTGTTATGCCGATATGAATGGTGGGCATTCTACTGCAACAACAACAACTTGTATAGCGCCTTTAACTTAGTGAAACATCCCAAGGTGCTTCACAGGAGTATTATGAGATAAAAAATTTGACACCGAGCCACCGTTATCGCCCCGGATGTAAAATTCGCTTCCACCCCCTGCAGCATCGGCGGGCATCAACAACAGCAGGCCACTTGGGGAGCGCGAATTCAAGGCAGTGGTGGTCGGGGAGGGCAACATTTTATTCTGTCCAGTGTGCTGGATTTTGCTTTTTTGTATCCCGCGATTGCTGAACCCCGCTCTCTCTGAGCACGTGGGGTTGCTCTGCGCGTATTGCAGGTGCTGTCGCCCAACATCCACAGCCTTGGGTTTCAGTGGCCGCAGCATTGTCCGTCCCTGTGAACAATGCTCAGTGCTCTGCTGATAAACCCTCCCCTCCCGCCCCTGCAACTCCCTTCAGTGCTCTAAGGGAAGTGCTAGTGCTTGATTTAGCTCCACCTCCCTCTTGGATTGCTAAACCGGAAGTTCCTGTCAGAATCAATCGTGTAGTGACTGGCGATACTTTTGCACTGAAGCAAAAGTTATCGCCCCAAACGAGGCACTGCGCAGTTTCTAGACCCACATTTTGCCAACGTTGCAGTGAAAAGCATCATTTGTTACACTTGTAACACACAGTATTTGCTAATATATACTGAGGCAAAGTTACCTCAGAAAATGGCGAAGATTCATGTTCAACATTGGTTTCAGACTGAATACAATAAAGTCAAACTCCAATTGCTTTCACTGCTCCTAACTTGCATACTCTGGTATTGTTCTTCCTCAGCAATGTTCCATTGATACTCAGGAATGGAGCTAGGGCAGTGTTTTATAAGGACAGGACTGTTATACTGGGTGATATACTCTATCGATAAAGGATGGAATCACTGCACTAGTGAGAAACAATATTGGCTCAAATGATCAGGATGTTGAAACAGTTTGGGTGGAGATAAGGAATAATAAGGGGAAAAAATCGCTAGTGGGCATAGTCTATAGGCCCCCTAACAGTAGCAATTCTGTTGGTCGGAGCATAAACCAGGAAATAGTGAGGGCTTGTAAAAAGGAAACAGCAATAATCAAGGGTGATTTTAATCTCCAAATTGATTGGACAAATCAAATTGGTCAGGGAGCCTTGAGGAAGAGTTCATAGAGTGCATAAGGGACGGGTTCCTTGAGCAGAATGTAACGGAACCAACCAGGGGGCAGTCTATCTTAGATCTGGTCCTGTGTAATGAGACAGGATTAATAAACAATCTCCTAGTAAAGGATCCCCTCGGAATGAGTGATCATAGCATGGTTGAATTTCGAATTCAGTTGGAGGGTGAGAAAGTTGGATCTCTAACCAGCGTACTAAGCTTAAATAAAGGAGACTATGAAGGTATGAGGGCAGAGTTGGGTAAAGTGGACTGGGAAAATAGATTAAAGTGTAGGACGGTTGATGAACAGTGGTGGACATTTAAGGAGTTATTTCACAACTCTCAAGAAAAATATATTCCAGTGAGGAGGAAAGGGTGTAAGAGAAAGGATAGCCATCCGTGGCTAACTAAAGAAATAAAGGATGGTATCCAATTAAAAACAAGGGCATACAAAGTGGCCAAAACTAGTGGGAGGGCAGAAGATTGGGAAGCTTTTAAAAGCCAGCAAAGAATGACTAAAAAAATGATTAAGAAAGGGAAGATAGACTATGAAATAAACTAGCAAAAAATATAAAAACAGATAGCAAGAGTTTCTACAGGTATATAAAAAACAAAAGAATGGCTAAAGTAAATGTTGGTCCCTTAGAGGACGAGACCGGGGAATTAGTAATGGGGAACATGGAGATGGAAGAAACTCTGAACAAATATTTTGTATCAGTCTTTATGGTAGAGATCACTAACAATATTCCAACAGTGGATAGTCAAGGGGCTATAGGGGGGGAGGAACTTAACACAATCACAATCACGAAGGAGGTGGTACTCAGTAGGATAATGGGACTAAAGGCAGATAAATCCCCTGGACCTGGTGGCTTGCATCCTGGGGTCTTAAGAGAAGTAGCGGCAGGGATTGTGGATGCATTGGTTGTAATTTACCAAAATTCCCTGAATTCAGGGGAAGTCCCAGCAGATTGGAAAACTGCAAATGTAGCATCCCCTATTTAAAAAAGGAGGCAGACAAATAGCAGGAAACTATAGAGCAGTTATCCTAACATCTGTGGTTGGAAAATGTTGGAGTCCATTATTAAAGAAGCAGTAGCAGGACATTTGGAAAAGCATAATTCAGTCAGGCAGAGTCAGCATGGATTTATGAAGGGGAAGTCATGTTTGCTGGAATTCTTTGAGAATGTAATGAACAGGGTGGATAAAGGGGAACCAGTGGATGTCATGTATTTGGACTTCCAGAAGGCATTTGACAAGGTGCCACATAAAAGGTTACTGCACAAGATAGAAGTTCATGGGGTTGGGGGTAATATATTAGCATGGATAGAGGATTGGCTAATGAACAGAAAATAGAGAGTTGGGATAAATGGTTCATTCTCGGGTTGGGAATCAGTAACTAGTGGGGTGCCGCAGGGATCAGTACTGGGACCCCAACTATTTACAATCTATATTAACGATTTGGAAGAAGGGACAAAGTGCAACGTAGCCAAGTTGCTGATGATACAAAGATGGGAGGAAAAGCAATGTGTGAGGAGGACACAAAAAATCTGCAAAAGGACATAGGCAGGCTAAGTGAGTGGGCAAAAAAATTTGGCAGATGGAGTATAATGTTGGAAAGTGTGAGGTCATGCACTTTGGCAGAAGAAATCAAAGATCAAGTTATTATTTAAATGGAGAAAGATTGCAAAGTGCCGCAGTACAGCGGGACCTGGGGCTACTTGTGCATGAAACACAAAAGGATAGTATGCAGGTACAGCAAGTGATCAGGAAGGCCAATGGAATCTTGGCCTTTATTGCAAAGGGGATGGAGTATAAAAGCAGGGAAGTCTTGCTACAGTTATACAGGGTATTGGTGAGGCCACACCTGGAATACTGTGTGCAGTTTTGGTTTCCATATTTACGAAAGGATATACTTGCTTTGGAGGCAGTTCAGAGAAGGTTCTCTAGGTTGATTCCGGAGAGGAGGGAGTTGACTTATGAGGAAAGGTTGAGTAGTTTGGGCCTCTACTCATTGGAATTCAGAAGAATGAGAGGTGATCTTATCGAAACATATAAGATTATGAGGGAGCTTGACAAGGTGGATGCAGAGAGGATGTTTCCAATGATGGGGGAGACTAGAGCTAGGGGGCATAATCTTAGAATAAGGGGCCACCCATTTAAAACTGAGATGAGGAGGAATTTCTTCTTTCAGAGGGTTGTAAATCTGTGGAATTCGCTGCCTCAGAGAGCTGTGGAAGCTAGGGCATTGAATAAATTTAAGACAGAGATAGACAGTTTCTTGACTGATAAGGGAATAAGGGGTTATGGGGAGCGGGCGGGGAAGCTGACCTGAGTCCATGATCGGATCAGCCATGATCGTATTAAATGGCGGAGCAGGCTCGAGGGGTCGTATGGCCTACTCCTGCTCCTATTTCTTACGTTCTTATGTACACAATTATTCTCTTGCTAAAATGGCGTTGTGTCCCTTTAAATCCTCAGAGTCTAACTGTTGTTAAGTAAACTGAATGTCAGATCAATTAGAGTAGAATTGTTTGATAAGGAAACTGTACAGGGTGAGGTCAATCTGAGTCTAATTGCAGTTCAGACTGCAGACCAGTTTGAAATAACGAGTTTTCTTTTTAAAAGAAGATAGTTTTGGATCTGTAACAAAGTGTGACATCTTGAGTGTGATAAGTGGCACAGCCTAAAAGTGCCATTATTGATGTAATGCTCGATGATCTCCTCTGGCATTGCACAAAGTATGTTAGACCACATGTTGTTTAGTCACAACACAGAATGCAGCTCACAATGGATTACCCCTTGAGCTGAGAGGGCTGATTTTAACTTGACCCAACTAGGGCAAGTAGTTAAAATGGCGACGCATTACGTACCCACCTGATTTACGCCTCCGTTGGAGGTGCCGCCACTTTGAAAGTAGCCTCCCGCTGGGCAGCTAAGTCGCCCGACATTCATCAGCCCCCGACTGGCATTTTAGGAGGGAGTTGAACGGATCGTGCAGCCATTGATCAGGTTCACAGACAATAGAGAGGCCCAGTGAAGGAGCTTGAAACGGTGTTTGTGGGGCCTGGAGGAGCACCAATATTAGCCAGCGTTAATCCGGACCATCCATGTAAACCAGGCCGGCCTCAAACTGGTGCAACAAGGTCCAATTTCTCAACCACTGTATCTGAAATAGTTTGAATTTTTTGTGTGGTTTGATTGGATCATTTAAAAAAAACATTGTTTGACTTCCTTCAGTTTTTAATTTAAAATTCATATCAGAAATCAAAGTACAATCAGTTATAAGAAATATGCAGGAAAGAAAATTTGACACTAGATGTGTGACAAAACCACTTTAATCATTCACCACTAACCCCGCTAACCCCGTGCCATGTGTCAGAGGGAGCTGGAGGATATGTACTTTATAAGGAAATAGATCCTGCTGAGGCATTTCTTACAGTAAACGGGATGATATGGTTTGTGAGACAGGGTTAATGGGTTGCAAAGATTTGCAAGGAGTCCTTAAGCAGGTTGGGGAAGTATGGATTTACAGGATAGTAACTATTGGGAATGAACAGTTTATGGATTTATGAGTGTATTTGAAACTTGGGATACAATAATGTCGAGAGCGACAGAGAGTGGTTGAGGGATGGAGTCATCGGGCAGTGTGTATTTGGTGGGATTGGAGTGGATGAAATGGAGGAGCTGGAATTTGAGTAGTGAGTGCAACATTGAAGCACTGACCACACTCGATCAGCTCCGCTGGGCAGGGCCACATTGTCCGCATGCCCGACACGAGACTCCCAAAGCGCACTACTCGGAACTCCTACACGTTAATTGAGCCCAAGGTGGGCAGAGGAAATGTTACAAGGATACCCTCAAAGCCTCCCTGATAAAATGCAACATCCCCACCGACACCTGGAAGTCCCTGGCCAAAGACCGCCCTAAGTGGAGGAAATGCATCCGGGAGGGCACTGACATCCTCGAGTCTCGTCGCCGAGAGCGTGCAGAAACCAAACACAGACAGCGGAAAGAGCGTGCGGCAAACCAGACTCCCCGCCCACCCCTTCCCTCAACGACTGTCTGTCCCACCTGTGACAGGGGCTGCAATTCCCGTATTGGACAGTCACCTGAGAACTCACTTTTAGAGTGGAAGCAAGTCTTCCTCGATTTCAAGGGACTGCCTGTGATGATGAGTGGGTGGTGGAAGTGAGAATAATTTGTATATAGGCGAGGTGGGAGGGTATCGGCAGGGCTGGTGGAGCATTGGAGGTGAATGAATATTGTGGATCGCGGGTATTTGGGAGGTTGATAGTTAGGGGTCGAGAAGATTGAAAACTGGGTTGTGTCACTAGTGAGAGATAGCAGGGATTGCAGTGTGAGGAGAGGCTGGGCATTATTAGTAATGTTAGGAATGGAAGGCAGTGTAACAGGAGTCATTGAACAGCTGGTCCAAAACTCAGGAACAGAACTTTTGCAATTTGATAAAAACTGTAATGTAAAAGCTGAAGGCTTCGGGGGTATTGCATTTATTGGAGCCAGCACAATTACTGGGAGTCACAGCAGTCTCTGCCATTTGTCATCTTGGCAATAAATGTGTCAGATCGATCTCTTAATCAGCCTTAAACAACACAACGGAACACGATTTGTCCAAACAACGATCCAGAGCGGGGAAGCGGGATTTCAGTGAGGAAGAAACAGCACTGAGCACAGGAGTTTAAATAAAACAGAGGTCGGAATGTTACTGGCCCTGAGAGGGCGGGACCGCTGTGAAATGTAAAATGATTGACAGCGGGTCGGGACCCCGCTGTAAACCTGCCGCTACTCGCGGTCAGGGTCCACATGGGCCCATAGTTATCTTTGTTCATGTTCATTACAGTCCGTATATGATTCTGATTCTGAGTCTGGAAACATAGGCTGCTATATTCAACAATGAAAGCATAGATTCTGTATCAGGTTGGTATATATTCTGGTTCTGGTAACATTGCAATACTAGATTCCTATACATATATGCAAATTTCTCAATAACGTGAAATAAAACAGGCTAGTACATATTCTGTTCTGTATATAGGTACATTAGTGTATATCGGTACTTCTGTATATCGGTATAATCAAGTGAATCTAGCCTGTGAAAGCAAGTATATATCCTGTAGATACTTTACAAGATAACATTGCGAGACTTTCTCTGATGTCTCCTGTTTCAATAGTAGCCAACAAGTCAGGTTCAATACACAGAAGTGGGCCTGTGTTCTTTGGTGGGCCTGGGGCTGTAGCACCATCCGTCCCGCAGTTAATCCACCCACGGTTAATCACCTCACGGTTAATCCACCCTGCGGTTAATCCACCCTGCGGTTAATACGACCCGCGGTTAATCCGCCCCATGGTTGATCTGTCCCACGGTTAATCCACCGACGGTTAATCCGCCCCGCTGTTAATCCGCTCCGCGGTTGATCGCGGTTAATCCACCCCGCGGTTAATCCAACACGCGGTTAATCCACCCCGCGGTTGATCGCGGTTAATCTGCCCCGCGGTTAATCCGCCCTGCGGTTAACCCAACACGCGGTTAATCCAACACGCGGTTAATCCACCCCGCGGTTGATCCGCCCTGCGGTTGATCCGCCCCGCAGTTAATCCGACCCGCGGTTAATCCACCCCGTGGTTGATCGCGGTTAATCCACCCCGCGGTTAATCCGACACGCGGTTAATCCACCCCGCGGTTAATCCACCCTGCGGTTAATCTGACCCACGGTTAATCCACCCACGGTTAATCCACCCCGCGGTTAATCCGCCCCGCGGTTGATCTGTCCCTGGCTACGACAGTCTCCCAGGTGTCAGATCTGTCAGCGCTGAACAGACTCGACATGCAGCGGCGGGGGAGGCAATTTTGATTATCAAGACCTTGTTAACAGGCACTTAAAAATTATTTTAAGCTCACCTTTAGATTTTAAGAGTTTGTCAACAGCTTCCCTGCTGCTCAGGGATCATGTTAGACATGGAGGCCGGCGTTGTGTCAGCGGCAAATGGTCGATAAAAGCTCCCAATTCTTTTTCACTTTCCCCCCCCTCCCTCCAAGCCTCTTTTATGGCGCTCTGAGGCCGGATGTTGAGCTCGGGATTTTCGCTTGCTCAGCTGGCTTAGTGCCCTGAGAGAGATGTACAACGCCTCCCTTCGTGCCCAGCTCCACACTCCGGGCCCAGCTGATGAATTTTGCGGCAGCAGACGCAAACTATTTACCGATACAAAATTTACCGCTCCGCCCCAACTGAGGCGTGACCAAATTTCCACCACGGGTCTTTGGTTGACTGTCTGCAATCATTTGCCAGGCTGGGCAGTGGAGACAAGTGCGTGGGGTTTTACAGAACACACTGGGAGCTATATTGGGGAGTGTTGGGATATTTCGACAACTGCTTCATTGCCTTTTTTCATCCCTGACCTTACTTTTTGTTTGAATGCGTTCCTGGTCAATGTCCTGCCCTCGATTCCTTGCTGGAGTAGACTTCCACAAGCAACCGTCACCAATTGGCCATTATTCCATGTGTATTAAAAAAACTCTGGAGACATACCTGAAATCTAGAGACCAGTCAAGTTTAATACAAGCAGGAAAAACAGAGTTAAAAAAAATAACTGTTCTAGAGTGCTGTTTTCCATATTCTAATCGAGAATCTCCCCAGAATATAGTAACTTTTTTTAAATTTAAGCTTTCCTAATTTTGATGTCCACATCCTTTTAAAGTGCTTCAGTATTGCTGCACTGGTTTGTGATGGAGGAGCGGCGAGAGATCGTGGCGGAGGTGCGGGTATGGGGCTGAGAAGAGGCGAGGGCCCTGGGGCAGCACGGGCCCAGCCCACACTGCGATATGTGTGCGCACTAGGTCCTTGCAGCAGAGCTGGTCTCCAGTCGTCCTGGTTAACCCTTTCCACTGGACCAAGACCTCGCTCTGTCAAGCCCCGTGTGGTGGTTGGTGTGCAATGGTCACCACACGTTAAAAAAATCTACGCACAGGCATTTACCACTCTTCAATTGGAGTTCAGGACTGGAACATCAGGTCCTTCATTGAAACATCTGTGAACTTATGTGGAAACAAGTCATCCTCGTTCGAGGGACCACCTATAATGATTCATGTGTGAGCCTTGGCATTGGTTATTCAACTGCGAGCGTCACATGTACAAAGACTTCCTGCATGGGCCACTGCACACCAACATACATGGTGTGAATTAGTCCTTCCCTGACCAATTGCAATCTGACCAATTGCAGCGCTTCTCTTCCAGGCCCAGCGGGTATTGGGTAACTCCGTACAGGCGAGGGAATGCTCCTGGGAAGCTCTTGGTTTGTATGGCTCGACTACCCCGGAGAAGCTTGCTGAGTAACCAGCTTATGTTCTTAATAATCACTCCATGTGTCTTTTCTGGGAATTGGAGAGGAATGTATTTAGTTTTAAGGACTGGAACAATTGATCAATGGTCCTCCCAATCTGCGCAATCTGAAGCTGAATCTCCCGGGATTTTAACTCGGAGTGGATTTCCGTCAGAAAAAAAGACTTGCATTTATTTAGCGCCTTTCATGATCACCAGACATCCCAAAGCGCTTCACAGCCAATGAAGTAGTTTTTGGAGTGTAGTCACTGTTGTAATGTGGGAAACGCAGCAGCCAATTTGCACACAGCAAGCTCCCACAAACAGCAATGTGATAATGGCCAGATAATCTGTTTTAGTGATGTTGATTGAGGGATAAATATTGGCCAGGGCACCGGGGATAACTCCCCTGCTCTTCTCCGAAATAGTGCCCTGGGATCTTTTACATCCACCTGAGAGGGCAGACAGGGCCTCGGTTTAACGTCTCATCCGAAAGACGGCACCTCCGACAGTGCAGCACTCCCACTACTGCGCTGGAGTGTCAGCCTAGATTTATGTGCTCAAGTCTCTGGAGTGGGACCTGAACCCACAACCTTCTGAAGCGATGGTGCTGCCCACAGAGCCATGGCTGACATTCCGATGAGTCAATTTCCCACTCACCAGTGGTGAGAGGTATTTGGTGATTTTAATCACTGGGCCTCATTTAAATGCTGTCCATCCACTCCCCACCGGAACACGGAGCAGGTACGGACTGCTGTGGGATAGGGGTCCCTTGGCTGCCTGGTAGATCAATGGTGTGGCAGGGCGGGTTGGGAGGGTCTCGTGGGAGGGAGTCAGTTTGGAGTCTGGGGCAGGGAAGGACATGAATCTCCTTCTAGCGTGGCCAACTTTGGCTCGACATATTCCCTGGTGGTTTCATCACGTGACTTCTCCCCTCCAACCGCCTCATCCGGTCATCAGCCTTTTCCACAGTTTCCAATATTTTTATAACTAATAAAGGAAAATGTTTAAAGAAATTGAAAAGAATAATTTTTTTTAATGCTCCTATGATTTTTCTCCCTGGATTTGCTTTCAGCCATGACCAGGAGATTAATCTTCACATCCCGGAGACTCCAGCCCAATCCCGGTGCGTTGGCAACCCACCGACAACAACAACAACATTTATACAGCGCTTTTAACATTGTCAAACATCCCAAGGTGCTTCACAGGAGCATTGACACCCGAGCTACAAAGTGAGTTATTAGGACAGGTGACCAAAAGCTTGGTCAGAGAGGTAGGTTTTAAGGAGCGTCTTAAAGGAAGAAAAAGAGGTAGAGAGGCTGAGGGATTTAGGCAGGGAATTCTAGAGCTTGGGGCCCAGGCAACTGAAGTACGGCTGCCGATGGTAGAGCGATTAAAATCAGGGATGCTCAAGAGGCCAGAATTGGAGGAGAACAGAGATCTGGGAAGGTTGTAGGGCTGGAGGAGGTTACGGAGATAGGGAGGTGTAATGTGTGCACTGGTGAGGATGCTCACAGGTTTGTAGAGCTGTTCAGTTGGGAATGGCTTAGCCAGTCACGTGATGTTCACAAGACTCAATAAAACCCCAGCCAGTTGGGTTCGGGGGATCCACGATGGGGCAGGTGGCTGTGAGCCTGGTGGATGAACCGGCAATGTGTAGTGTGATTGTTAAACATTTGCTAATAAACCAACTAGTTCTGAATAGCAATGTGTTGTTATGGATTATTGAGCAAAGAGCCCATGGAGCAGATACATTAGAGGGGTGGACCTTTCTACCTGTGTAACCTGCTCCGTCCTATCCTGGATTCACCTGGCGGGTTCCCAGGGTTTCCCCCGCAGACCCGGGTTAAAATGGAATTGGGTTCCTGTTGATGTAATAAGACCCCGAGTCGAATAAATTCCCGAGGCCCTGCAGGAATCTCGCCGCCTGCGGGTGAAGATCACAGGCAGCGTGAAAGGGGGTCGTTCCTGTGGGGCTTTAACCCCCACATCCCCAGTTTCTGTTGTGTGGGAGGGGTTAAAATCGAGCTCTGGAATTCTCTCACTAAACCTCTCCACCTTTCTACCTCTCTCCTTCTTTCAGGCGCTCCTTAAAACCTACTTGTCTTATCCACTCAATCTCAGAACAACTACAATACGTGAACCAGAACATAAGCCTTCAGCTGGGCGTCACACAGCTAATCATTTAATACAAGCAATAAAACTGTCGTTCCATTTAATTCTGGCCACTTAAACAGCCTGCTTGCTGTTTTGATTCTATGCAGCAGTCGACGGCTGTAGTGTTACTGTGGAATCACGCGGCACAGAGGGAGGCCTTTCGGCCCTTCGTGCCTGTGCCGGCTCACTGAAAGAGCGATCCAAATACTCTCACTCCCCTGCTCTCCCCCCGTAACCCTGCAAACTTTCTCTGATGTCTGCAGCCTGTTAGGTAGCAGAAGTTGGTTTCATTTCTGAACACAAACCAGTAGCAAATTTGAGGAAGGTTTTTTTAACCCAAGTTCATAATGAAACACAGAACTAAAAAATAGACAGTAACAGTTGCTGGTAAATTAAATTCCATCTGAGGAGGAGATGACTACATTTCATTTAATCCCCAAATACTGGTCGCTCAGAGATTCCAATTTCTCTAATCTAGCCGATCTTCTATCTCAAAGTTTTCAGTTTGCACCCAGAGGTGTGGAAACGATCTGACTTTTTTGGTGGTAAAGTAACTTTATAACTGAAACTGACACAAATAAACCAACGCTTCACACATGGCATTATAAATAAAAATGGAAGGTTTTAAACTGTTTGCTCATTTAACATTTCAGTTGTGATCGCCTCAACGTTTTTCACATCCATTCTGTAAGCTTCTCATCGAGTCTCACTTCTGATTTTGATTTTTAACTTTGACTTTGCTTTCTAACCTATTCTAGCATTTTTACTACATCTTCGAAAAAAAAATCTGGGGTGTTGTCCGATCACCAACCCTGGCCCCGATCGTGGGTGGTCTTTGGATGGGAGGGGTGTCTAATGGGGAGGGTTGGATCCCAGGGAAGGAGGTAAGTTTGCATGGCTTGGGGGTGGGGGATGCAGTGGGGGGGGGGGGGTAGCACACCAGGTCCACAAGCATTGCTGCAAAGTACTTAACTTTTCCGCAAGGCTGACCTCGTCTCCCTTGAGCTGCCTGGTTTCCCGAGGACTGGGAAATATCCTGGCCGCCCCTTGACCCGCCCCCGTTAAGCCCAGAGGCGGACGAGTTGGGGTCGCGTTCATCACATTTAAAGTTTTGCCATCTCACCCGACCCCAGCCCGCCCATTTTTGTGGGGTTAAAATTTACCCCCGCGCGGCTCAGTGAGGATTCTTCAATCTGATTGGTTGAAGAGCCTCACTGTTGCTTGCTCCGCTCACACAGGCCACAGATCCCCTGTAGAGGGCGCTGTGCTGAAAGGTTCTCTAATAACCGTGAATTGCTGCTTGAAGCCCACGAACTCTCTGGGCCGCTGGAAGCGCGATGAATGGTGCGTGCTGCTCCCTCACCACTGACAGCAAAATCTGACCGTTGTTTCTGCGAATGATGACAAGCCTCGCTCTCAATGAGAATCATTCTTTCTACTATTTCACACTCAGATGGTCCTGCTGTGGGTTTCCAGCTTTCACCTGTTTTTAATTCAGATTACTAACAATTGCAGCTTTTTCTTTATATCTCTATTGAGAAAATACCCTCTCAATGGCCATCAAGCAGATCCAAAGGCAGTTTATTTCCCAAGCCAAATAAGGCATAGAAATCTGAATAAATAAAAAATAGTCTCGCATTTCTATAGCGCCTTTCACAATCCCAGGATGTCTCAAAGCGCTTTACAGCCAATGAAGTCATTTTTTAAGTGTAGTCACTGTTGTAATGTGGGAAATATGGCTCCAAGTCCCAGAGTTGTCCCCGTTACTCTTTGCCAAACTCTCTGTCGTCTATCAACAACCCTTTTGTCATGTATGTATGCTTGGGGTTACTAGCCACCAGGTGGTGCCACTGTCGGAGGTCATTGGGCTGTACACATGTGTGTGCGGCCCAGCTATAAAAGGCAAGCCATCATGTAATGTAATCACTTTGGGCCCTGTGTTAGTTTACAGTATTCAGTCTATCAAGTTATTACATACATAACATTTGGCGACAAGGTAACTTGAGAACCTTCGCATGCAAAAATGAGCACAATTGGAATTCTGGAGAGATTCGTGGAGGGAGAGGACTGGGCAGATTTTGTAGCTCGCCTGGACCAGTACTTCGTGCCCAACAAAATGTAGGAACCCACTGACGCAGTTAGGAGCAGGGCGGTCTTCCTTGTAGTTTGCGGTCTGAAAATCTATGGACTCATAGAAACATCGAAACATAGAAACTCGGTGCAGGAGCAGGCCATTCAGCCCTTCTAGCCTGCACCGCCATTCAATGAGTTCATGGCTGAACATGAAACTTCAGTACCCCCTTCCTGCTTTCTCGCCATACCCCTTGATCCCCGAGTAGTAAGGACTTCATCTAACTCCCTTTTGAATATATTTAGTGAATTGGCCTCAACTACTTTCTGTGGTAGAGAATTACACAGGTTCACCACTCTCTGGGTGAAGAAGTTTCTCCTCATTTCGGTCCTAAATGGCTTACCCTTTATCCTTAGACTGTGACCCCTGGTTCTGGACTTCCCCAACATTGGGAACATTCTTCCTGCATCTAACCTGTCTAAACCCGTCAGAATTTTAAACGTTTCTATGAGGTCCCCTCTCATTCTTCTGAACTCCAGTGAATACAAGCCCAGTTGATCCAGTCTTTCTTGATAGGTCAGTCCCACCATCCCGGGAATCAGTCTGGTGAATCTTCGCTGCACTCCCTCAATAGCAAGAATGTCCTTCCTCAAGTTAGGAGACCAAAACTGTACACAATACTCCAGGTGTGGCCTCACCAAGGCCCTGTACAACTGTAGCAACACCTCCCTGCCCCTGTACTCAAATCCCCTCGCTATGAAGGCCAACATGCCATTTGCTTTCTTAACCGCCTGCTGTACCTGCATGCCAACCTTCAATGACTGATGTACAATGACACCCAGGTCTCGTTGCACCTTCCCTTTTCCTAATCTGTCACCATTCAGATAATAGTCTGTCTCTCTGTTTTTACCACCAAAGTGGATAACCTCACATTTATCCACATTATACTTCATCTGCCATTCATTTGCCCACTCACCTAACCTATCCAAGTCACTCTGCAGCCTCATAGCATCCTCCTCGCAGCTCACACTGTCACCCAACTTAGTGTCATCCGCAAATTTGGAGATACTACATTTAATCCCCTCGTCTAAATCATTAATGTACAATGTAAACAGCTGGGGCCCCAGCACAGAACCTTGCGGTACCCCACTAGTCACTGCCTGCCATTCTGAAAAGTACCCATTTACTCCTACTCTTTGCTTCCTGTCTGACAACCAGTTCTCAATCCACGTCAGCACACTACCCCCAATCCCATGTGCTTTAACTTTGCACATTAATCTTTTGTGTGGGACCTTGTCGAAAGCCTTCTGAAAGTCCAAATATACCACATCAACTGGTTCTCCTTTGTCCACTTTACTGGAAACATCCTCAAAAAATTCCAGAAGATTTGTCAAGCATGATTTCCCTTTCACAAATCCATGCTGACTTGAACCTATCATGTCACCATTTTCCAAATGCGCTGCTATGACATCCTTAATAATTGATTCCATCATTTTACCCACTACTGAGGTCAGGCTGACCGGTCTATAATTCCCTGTTTTCTCTCTCCCTCCTTTTTTAAAAAGTGGGGTTATATTGGCTACCCTCCACTCGATAGGAACTGATCCAGAGTCAATGGAATGTTGGAAAATGACTGTCAATGCATCCACTATTTCCAAGGTCACCTCCTTAAGTACTTTGGGATGTCAAAGAATCTTCTCTCACCTGCAAGTCCAACGGACAAGGACTATGAGGAATTGTGTGCTCCGGTACTTGACCATCTGAAACCAGAAGAAGGCATCATCATCTCACGATATCGATTCTACAAGCACGTTGGTCCTGAGGGCCAGGATGAGTCGGAATTTGTTGCCGACCTAAGACGTCTAGCTGGACCGTGTAAGTTCAAAAACGTGTTGGGAGACATGCTGCGGGACTTCTTTGTAATCGGCATCAACCACGAGGTGATCTTGCGTAACCTACTGGCAGCAAAGATGCTGGATTTGAGCAAGGCCATCACGATTGCCCAGGCATGCATGATGACAGACAAAAACTTAGAGCAGATATCATCGAAAAATCGGAACTCAGCGAGTACTGTAAACAAGATTGTATCGTCGTTTGGCAGAACTGCATATGGCAGGGCCTACGTTACTGCATATGCGAAACCTGTGGCTGCCCAAAATCCGCCAACTGGAATTAATCCGATTTCACCGTGTTGGCATTGTGCATCGGCCTCATCAGTGTCGGTTTAAACAGTACATTTATAAAGGCTGTTCGAGACTGGGGCATCTCCAGCGCATGTGTCCGCAACTGAGCAAACGTGCTGCGACACACTGCGTGGAGGATGATGACCAGTATAGCATGGATCCGGATATGCAATCCGAGTTACAAGAGGAGGAAGTGTATGGACTGTATTCATTCCTAATGAAGAGTCAACCGATAATGATTAATGTGAAACTTAACTGTGTGCCTGGACAGGACTGGACAGGTTAGATGCGGGAAGAATGTTCCCGATGATGGGGAAGTCCAGAACCAGGGGACACAGTCTTAGGATATGGGGTAGGCCACTTAGGACTGAGATGAGGAGAAACTTCTTCACTCAGAGTTGTTAACCTGTGGAATTCCCTGCCACAGAGAGTTGTTGATGCCAGTTCATTGGATATATTCAAGAGGGAGTTAGATATGGTCCTTACGGCTAAAGGGATCAAGGGGTATGGAGAGAAAGCAGGAAATGGGTACTGAGGGAATGATCAGCCATGATCTTATTGAATGGTGGTGCAGGCTCGAAGGGCCGAATGGCCTACGCCTGCACCTATTTTCTATGTTTCTATGTTTCTATGTGCCAGTACCGATCGAATTGAACATGGGTGTGAGTCAATCAATAATGAGCCAGAGGCCATTCGACAAGCTGTGGGACTAAGCTGAGGCCTAAGCTGAGTCCAGTCAATGTCAAGTTGCGTACGTACACTAAAGAACTCATAACGGTGATTGGCAGTGCAATAGTCAAGGTGTCGTATGATGGTGCAGTTCATGATTTACCGTTATGGATTGTTCCAGGCAATGGTCCAACGCTGTTCAGCAGGAATTGGTTAGAAAAAAATCAAATGGAATTGGAATGATATCAAAGTGTTGTTGTCGGAGGATGATACTCCATGTGCTCAAGTGCTGAGCAAGTTCCCCTCGCTGTTTGAACCAGGCATCGGCAATTTCACAGGAGCCAAGGTGCAGATCCATGTGGACTCGGATGCAAAGCTCGGGCGGTTCCGTACATGATGAGGGAGAAGGTTGAAATTGAACTGGACAGACTCCAGCGTGAAGGGGTCATATCACCGGTCAAATTTAACGAATGGGCCAGCCCCATTGTTCCTGTGTTGAAGAGTGATGGCACTGTCAGGATTTGTGGAGACTACAAGGTTATGATCAACCGAGTTTCGAAACAGGATCAATACTCATTACCAAAGGCTGATGACCTGTTTGCAATGCTAGCCGGGGGGAAGTCGTTCACTAAATTGGATTTGACGTCGGCCTACATGACACAGGAGCTGGTTGAGACGTCGAAGAAACTTACGTACATCAACACTCATAAAGGACTGTTTATCTACAACAGATGTCCTTTCGGAATTCATTCGGCTGCAGCCCATATTTCAGAGGAACATGGAGAATCTACTGAAGTCCGTCTCTAGAACCGTCGTGTTCCAAGATGACATCCTGGTCACAGGTCGTGACACCACCGAACATCTGAACAACCTGGAAGAGGTTCTACATCGTCTGGACAAAGTGGGACTCAGACTGAAATGTTTGAAGTGCGTCTTCATGGCACCGGATGTCGAATTTCTGGGGAGGAAAATTGCTGCTGACTGCATCAGGCTTACGGACTCGAAAACCAAGGCCATCAAAACTGCACCCAGGCCTCAGAATGTGACGGAGCTGTGTTCGTTCCTTTACTCAACTACTTCGGTAATTTCCTACCAAGATTGAGCACTTCATTAGAGCCACTGCACATACTGCTAAGAAAAGGCGACAACTGGGTTTGGGGTGCGTCTCAAGATAGAGCTTTTGAGAAAGCCACTAATCTGTTTTGCTCTAACAAGCTGCTGGTACATTATGATCTGTGTAAGCGTCTAGTATTGGCCTGTGATGCTTTACCATATTGGGTTGGTGTGAGCTCCAACAAGCTAACGAGTCAGGTAAACTACAAACTGTTGCGTATGCTTCAAAAAGTTTGTCAAAGGCGGAAAGAGCCTACAGCATGGTAGAAAAAGAAGCATTAGCCTGTGTGTATGGGGTTAAAAAGATGCAACAGTACCTGTTTTGTCTTCGGTTTGAACTGGAAACAGATCACAAGCCGCTCATTTCATTGTTTTCGGAAAACAAAGGTATAAATACCAATGCATCGTCCCGCATCCAGAGGTGGGCGCTGATATTATGATTATGTCATTCACCATAGACCTGGCACCGAGAATTATGCCGTTGCCCACACCGGAGATGGAGACGCCACAACCTGCTGACCTACTGTTAGTTATGGATGCTTTTGAAAGTGAAGGAACCCCTGTCACGGCTCAACAAGTTAAGACCTGGACCAGCCAGGACCCGATATTGGTTGTGAAACGTTGTGTCCTTAGTGGTGATTGGTCTGCCATACCCAAGCAAATGGATGATGAGACCAAACCTTATAACCATCGCAAAGACGAATTATCCATTCAGTCAGATTGTTTACTGTGGGGTAATCGTGTTGTTATGCCGAAGAAAGGCGGAGAGAAATTTGTACATGATCTACATAGCACTCATCCCAGTATTGTCATGATGAAAGCCATTGCCAGGTCTCATGTATGGTGGCCTAGAATTGACTCTGATCTGGAATCATGTGTGCATCAGTGCAACACTTGCATGCAGCTCAGTAAAGTACCAGCGGAATCGCTGCTGAGTCTGTGGTCGTGGCCATCTAAACCATGGTCCAGGATCCACATCGACTTTGCAGATCCCTTCCTGGGAAAGATGTTTTTACTTGTGGTGGATGCATATTCCAAGTGGATAGACTGTATAATCATGTCATCCAGTACATCTACAGCTACCATTGAGAGCCTTCATGTCATGTTTGCCACTCATGGTCTGCCCGACATCGTTGTAAGCGACAACGGACCTTGCTTCACTAGTCTGGAGTTCATGAAACTCAATGGTATCAAACATGTGAGGTCAGCACCATTCAAACCCGCATCTAATGGTCAAGCAGAGCGTGCTGTCGAAACCATCAAACAGAGTTTGAAACATGTAACTCAAGGTTCACTGCAGACTCGCTTGTCACGCATATTGCATAGCTGCAGGACAAGATCCCACACGCTTACCGGGGTCCCCCCTGCTGAACTATTGATGACGAGGTCTCAAGACCAAGCTCGCTCTTGTCCATCCTGACTTGAACAACCATGTTGAATACAGACATCAAAGTCAGCAGTGGTATCATGATCGCGCTGCTGTGTCACGCGACATTTCTGTTAACAATCCTGTGTATGTACTAAATTATGGTCAAGGTCCCAAGTGGATCGTCGGTACTGTTACGGCCAAGGAGGGTAACAGAGTGTTTATCGTCAAGCTCAGGAATGGGCAAACATGCAGGAAACACGTTGATCAGATAAAGCTGCGACACACGGATGAACCAGAACAGACTGAGGAAGACACAATCAGTGACCAACCAACCTACCCTCAGTCATCAGAGGACTCCACTGTCATCAGTGAATCTGGACTTTCAATCCCTGACATGGTCATTGCCACTTCCATCAGATCGGCCCCAGCCCCCAGTCATAACAGACTCAGAACGTTCACCCAAGGCCGGAGTTGAACTGAGACGATCAACTCAGGTGTGGAAAGCCCCAGACCGTCTCAATTTGTAAAAAGGCTGTTACTAATATCTTAAAGGGGGATATTGTCATGTATGTATGCTTGGTGTTACTAGCCACCAGGTGGCGCCACTGTCGGAGGTCATTGGGCTGTATGCACGTGTGTGTGGCCCAGGCAAGCCATCATATAATGTGATCACTTTGGGCCCTAATAAAGCAGAGCCAGGTTTGTACCTGTGTTAGTTTACAGTATTCAGTCTATCGAGTTATTACATATATAAACCTTTAAAAGTAGGTTAACATTTAAACACTGCGAGTTAGAAGTGAACGATGTACCTGCAGACACGAGAACTCTGCCAGCTTATGTTCAGGTATATTTTTGTAAAGAATTAAATTCAGGTTGTGCACAAAAATAAAAGTAATAAAAGGAGATGTTCATGCCTTTCACTGGACTACATGCATAAGAATTAGGAGCAGGAGCGGGCCATTCGGCCCATCAAGTCTGCTCCGCAAATACTACCTGGGAACAGTGAGGCGGGAGATGGCCAGGAATATAAAGAGAGACTTGCATTTATATAGCGCCTTCCACCACCCCAGGATGTCCCGTAGCTCTTAACAGCCCAAAGTACTTTTGAAGTGTAGTCACTGTAGGAAACGTGACAGCCAATTTGTGCACAGCAAGCTCCCACAAACAGCAATGTGATAATGACCAGATAATCTGTTTTTGTTATGTTGATTGAGGGATAAATATTGGCCCCAGGACAAGAGGGAGAACTCCCCTGCTCTTCTTTGAAATAGTGCCCTGGGATCTTTTATATCCACCTGAGAGAGCAGACGGGGCCTCAGTTTAACATCTCAATTGAAAGACTGCCCTCTGACAGTGCAGCACTCCCTCAGCACTGCACTGCGAGTGTCAGCCTAGATTATGTGCTCAAATCAAGTGGGACTTGAACCGACAACCTCCTGACCCAGAGACGAGAGTGCTGTCACTGAGCCACGCTGGCACCAAGTGGACTCAGCTTCTAAAACAATTTGCTTCTCGAATTCAGCTTTTGAAATATATATAGAAGCAATGGGAAAGTTTACATCATATTGCTGCAGTACAGCTTTCAAGAAGTGCTAGTCACTTTTTAATATACTTCAAAAAAATTCTATTGCATCTGTGGTCAGTGCCATATAATCATCATCATCATCAGAGGCAGTCCCTCGGAATCGAGGAAGACTTGCTTCCACTCCTGAAGTGAGTCCTTAGGTGGCTGAACAGTCCAATACGGGAACCACAGTCCCTGTCACAGGTGGGACAGACAGTGGTTGAGGGTAAGAGTGGGTGGGACTGGTTTGCCGCACGCTCCTTCTGCTGCCTGCGCTTGGTTTCTGCACGCTCTCGGCGACAAGACTCGAGGTGCTCAGCGCCTTCCCGGATGCACTTCCTCCACTTAGGGTGGTCTGGTCTTTGGCCAGGGACTCCCAGGTGTCGGTGGGGATGTTGCACTTTATCAGGGAGGCTTTGAGGGTGTCCTTGTAACGTTTCCTCTGCCCACCTTTGGCTCATTTGCCGTGAAGGAGTTCCGAGTAGAGTGCTTGCTTTGGGAGTCTCGTGTCGGGGGCATGCGGACAATGTGGCCCTGCCCAGCGGAGCTGATCAAGTGTGGTCAGTGCTTCAATGCTGGGGATGTTGGCCTGGTCGAGGACGCTAATGTTGGTGCGTCTGTCCTCCCAGGGGATTTGTAGGATCTTGCGGAGACATCGTTGGTGGTATTTCTCCAGTGACTTGAGGTGTCTACTGTACATGGTCCATGCCTCTGAGCCTTACAGGAGGGCGGGTATTACTACAGCCCTTAGACCATGAGCTTGGTGGCAGTTTTGAGGGCCTGGTCTTCGAACACTCTTTTCCTCAGGCGGCCGAAGGCTGCACTGGTGCACTGGAGGCGATATTGGATCTCGGCGTTGAAACCTGCTCTTGTTGATAGGAGGCTCCCAAGATATGGGAAGTGGTCCACATTGTCCAGGGCCGCACTGTGGATTTTGATGACTGGGGGCAGTGCTGTGCGGCGAGGACAGATTGGTGGAGAACCTTTGTCTTACAGATGTTTAGCATAAGGCCCATGCTTTCGTACGCCTCAGTAAATACATCGACTATGTCCTGGAGTGCAGCCTCTTTATGTGCACAGACGCAGGCGTCGTCCGCGTACTGTAGCTCGATGACAGAGGTTGGGGTGGTCTTGGACCTGGCCTGGAGACGGCGAAGGTTGAACAGGTTCCCACTGGTTCTGTAGTTTAGTTCCACTCCAGCGGGGAGCTTGTTGACTGTGAGGTGGAGCATGGCAGCGAGGAAGATTGAGCAGAGGGTTGGGGCGATGACGCAGCCCTGTTTGACCCCGGTCCGGACGTGGATTGGGTCTGTGATGGATCTGTTGGTCAGGATCACGGCCTGCATATCGTCGTGGAGCAGGCGGAGGACAGTGACAAACTTTTGGGGGCATCCGAAACGGAGGAGGACGCTCCATAGACCCTCGCGATTGAGAGTGTCAAAGGCCTTTGTAAGGTCGAAGAAGGCCATGTATAAGGGCTGGCGCTGTTCCCTGCATTTTTATGCAGCTGTCGTGCTGCAAAAATCATGTCTGCTTTGCCCCGTAGGGGACGAAATCCGCACTGTGACTCCAGGAGGAGCTCCTCGGCCACAGGGAGAAGACAGTTGAGGAGGACTCTAGCGACAACTTACCCAGTGGCTGATAGCAGGGAGATTCCTCTGTAGTTGCCGCAGTCAGACTTGTCCCCTTTTTTAAAGATGGTCACGATCACTGTGTCTCTGAGATGTCACAAAAGTATTGCAGCATCAATCACGGTGCACCTTTGCTCAGAAGTCGGGTTAAATGGATCGCTCTTCTCAGAGCACCATTTACCGTACAGTTTTTCCAAACTTTTATTCACAAATCTTCCATTGCTTCTGAGGATGCTGCCACACATACAGTTCCACAGGTACCTTGACCAAGTGCTGCTCTTCCTCAGAGTCCAGACCATGTGTACTGACAGGCTGCTTAGTCATGGAGCGAATCACTGTCTGATCCATTGAAATATAGGAGCAGGAGCAGGCCATTCAACCTCTCAAACCTGTCCTGCCATTCAATTAGATAACTGAATGATTATAGAACCGGTACAGAAAATAATCAAAAGGACTTTATATCTAGAGGACTAGAATACAAAGGGGTAGAAGTTATGCTGCAGCTGTACAAAGCCCTGGTTAGACCACACCTGGAGCACTGTGAGCAGTTCTGGGCACCACAGCTTAGGGAGGGTATATTGGCCTTGGAGGGAGTGCAGCGTAGGGTTACCAGAGTGATACCCGGCACTCCAAGGGTTAAGTTACGAGGAGAGATTACACAAGCTAGGGCTGTATTCCCTGGAATTTAGAAGGTTAGGTGCGAGCTGATCGAAGGTTTCAGGATATTAAGGGGAACAGATAGGATGGATCGAGAGAGACTTTTCCCGCTGGTTGGGGAGTCTGGGACTAGGGGGCAGAGTCTAAAAATTAGAGGCAGACCTTTCAGGAGTGAAGTTAGGAACCACAAAGGGTGGTAGCAGTTTGGAACTCTCTTCCACAAACGGCAATCGATGCGAGATCAATTGTTCATTTTAAGTTGGAGATCAACAGAGTTTTATTAACCAAAGGTATTAAGGGATATGGGCCAAAGGTAGATAGGTTGCAAATCAGCCAGGATCTCATTGAATGGTGGAACAGCCTCCTCCTGGTCCTATGTTCCCATTGCTGATCCTCTTAACTCCATTTACCCGCCTTTCTTCCAAATCGATGACACCCTTGCCTAACAAAAGTCGATCTATTCAGTCTTGAAACTTTCAATTGTTCCCAGCATCCCCAGCCTTTTGGGGGAGCGAGTTCCAGACTCCCACCACCCTCTGGGAGCCCAATTCTGACCTCATTAACATATTGTACCAGGCGTTGGTGTAAGTTAGGAGCTGCAATTAAATAGATAAGTGATATTTATTATCTAGAAAAAGCAAATTGATTAAATCAGCTATTTGCTGAGTAGCAGCAGGGTGTGTTTTGCTAAGGTTTAGAGTTTATTTCTGCTTGATAATTCCGAGTTTAACGAGAGGGATGGCAGGGCAGCTCAGTCCCATGGATTGCACATCCCGTGTCATGTGAGAAATCCTGGACGCTTCGCGCAGCCTGGACAACCATGTTTGCAGGAGGTGTCTCCAGCTGCACCAACATGAGCTCTGTGTTTCGGAGCTTGAGCGGCGGCTGGAGTCACTGCGGTGCATCCGCGAGACCGAGAGCTGCGGGGATAGCACATTTCTAGAGGTGGTCACCCCACAGCTTAAGAGTGTGCAGGCAGCGAGGGAGTGGGTGACCACAGGACAGAAGAGGAGGACCAGGCAGGTACTAAATGGTATATACTTCAATGCAAGGAGTATAGGAATAAGGCAGATGAGCTGAGAGCAGAGTTAGATACTTGGGAGTATGACATTATAGCCATTACAGAAACATGGCTAAAAGAGGGGCAGGTTTGGCAGCTCAACATTCCTAGTTACAGGATTTTTAGACAGGACAGCGAGGGGGGTAAAAAGGAAGGGGGGGTCGTGATGTTGATTAAAGGAACTATTTCAGCTGTGAGGGGGGATGATATGTTAGAGGGATCATCAAACGAGGCCATATGGGTCCAACTGAAAAACAAAAAAGGGGCGATCACACTGCTGGGCGTGTATTATAGACCCCCAGACAGTGAGAGGGAGATAGAGGAGCAAATATGTAGGCAAATTTCTGAGAAGTGCAAAAATTATAGGGCAGTAATAGTAGGGGATTTCAACTATCTTAATATTAACTGGGACAAAATTAGGGTGCGTAATTCCTAAAATGCATTCAAGAGAACTTTTTTAGCCAGCATGTAGCAAGCCCAACACAGGAGGGGGCGGTTCTGGATTTAGTTTTGGGTAATGAAGCTGGGCAGGTGGAAGGGGTATCAGTGGGAGAGCATTTTCGTGCAAGTGACCATAATTCAGTTAGATTTAAGGTAGTTATGGAAAAGAATAAGATTAGTCCAGGAATAAAAGTTCTAAATTGGGGAAAAGCCAACTTTGCTAAGCTGAGTGATGATTTAGCAATCGTGGACTGGAAACAGCTGCTTGAAGGTAAATTAGAGCAGTGGGGGGTATTCAAGGAGGAGATCCGTAAGGTTCAGGCCAAACGTATGCCTTTAAAGAAAAAGGGTGGGACTAACACATCTAGAGCCCCTGGATGTTGAGGGACTTACAGGGGAGGATAAAGAAAAAAGGAAGGCTCATAACAGATACGGAGGGTTAAATACCGCAGAACCTCGAGAGTAGAGAAAGTCCAGGGGTGCAATCTAAAGGGAAATTAGAAAAACAAAGAGAGAGCATAAAAAATTATTGGCCAGTAAAATCAAGGAAAACCCAAAGATGTTTTATAAATACATAAAGAGCAAGAGGATAACTAAAGAAAAGGTAGGGCCTATTAGAGACCATGAGGGTAATCTATGTGTGGAGGCGGAAGATGTGGGGATGGTCTTTAATGAATACTTTGCGTCTGTTTTCACAAAAGAGAGGGGCGATGCAGACGCTGATATTGAGGAGGAGTAATGTGAAATATTAGATGAAATAAACATAGTGAGAGAGGGGGTATTAAAGGGTTTAGCAGCTTTGAATGTGGATAAGTCCCCAGGCCCAGATGAAATGTATCCCAGGCTGTTAAGCGATGCAAAAGAGGAAATAGCAGAGGCTTTGATCATCATTTTCCAATCCTCTCTGGCTTCAGGTATGGTGCCAGAGGACATGAGGGCTGCTAATGTGATCCCTTTGTTTAAAAAGGGAGAAAGGATAGACTGAGTAATTTCAGGCCAGTCAGCCCAAACTCAGTGGTGGAAAAATTATTGGAAAAAATCCTGAAGGATAGGATAAATCTTCATTTAGAAAGAAAGATTAATCAGGGACAGTCAGCACGGATTTGTTAAGGAAAGGTCGTGTCTGACTAACTGATTGAAGTTTTTGAGGAGGTAACCAGGAGGGTCGATGAGGGCAGTGTATATGATGTAGTGAATATGGACTTGAGCAAGGCTTTTGATAAGATCCCACATGGCAGATTAGTTACGAAAGTAAAAGCCCATGGGATCCAGGGCAAAGTGGCAAGTTGTATATAAAATTGTCTCAGAGGCAGGAAGCAAAGGGTAATGGTTGATGGGTGTTTTTGTGACTGGAAGGATGTTTCCAGTGGGGTTCCGCAGGGCTCAGTACTGGGTCCCTTGCTTTTTGTGATATACATCAATGATCTAGACTTGAATATAGTGGGTATGATTAAGAGTTTGCAGATGATACAAAAATGAGCTGTGTGGTTGATAATGAAGAAGAAAGTTGCAGACTGCAGGAAGATATCAATGGACTGGTCAGGTGGGCAGAACAGTGGCAAATGGAATTTAATCCAGAGAAGTGTGAGGTAATGCATTTGGGGAGGGCTAACAAGGAAAGGGAATACACATTAAATGGTAGGACACTGAGAAGTGTAGAAGAAAAAAGGGACCTTGGAGTGCATGTCCACAGATCCCTGAAGATAGGCAGGCCAGGTAGATAAGGTGATTAAGAGTGTGTAGGATCTGGAATGCACTGCCTGAGTGGGTGGTGGAGGCAGACTCAATCGCGGCTTTCAAAAGGGAATTGGATAAGTGCCTGAAGGAAAAAAAATTGCGGGCTACGGGGAAAGGGCGGGGGAGTGGGACTGGCTGAGGTGCTCCTTCAGAGCCGGCACGGGCTCGACGGGCCAAATGGCCTCATTCTGTGCTGTAACTGTTCTATGATTGTATGAATGGAAAAATCTGGAATACTACTTTTAAATTAAATTGAGCGAGTTGGTCAAGGAGACATGTTCAAACAAATAAATATGTAAACTTAGGTTGATTCAAGGAAATTCCTTTTCACACAAAGAGTGGTCAACACTTGGAATGGACGTGCAGACCGAGCGGTGAGGAGAGACACTCTGACATCAGCAACAAGTTGCAGCCATGGGGTGAGCGAGGGTGGTTGTGGATGGATGAATTATCATAGGTCCAATGGCCCTCCACACCCATAAATATCTTATAAAAAACCTACCGGAATCATCGTTGCAGCCATTAGTCACAGAAAGCACAAAATAAGAAAGACTCGCAGGCTGGGAAGCTCCTGGGACAAGGTGTAAAATGGCGGAGAACCCCCGCCCCTCCCAATAAACCCAGAGACCCCCCCCGCCACTGCACCCAGAGACCCCTCCCCCACTGCACCCAGAGATCCCCTCCCCCACTGCACCCAGAGATCCCACCCGTCCATTAAATCCAGAGATCCCCCCATTAAACCCAGTGACGCCCCCACTACACGCAGAGACCCCTCCCCCACTACACCCAGAGACCCCTCCCCCACTGCACACAGAGCCCCCTCCCCCACTACACGCAGAGACCCCTCCCCCACTACACCCAGAGACCCCTCCCCCACTGCACACAGAGATCCCCTCCCCCACTACACCCAGAGACACCCCCACTACACCCAGAGACCCCCCCACTACACCCAGAGACCCCTCCCCCACTGCACACAGAGACCCCCTCCCCCACTACACCCAGAGACCCCCCCCCACTGCACCCAGAGACCCCTCCCCCACTACACCCAGAGACCCCTCCCCCACTACACCCAGAGACCCCTCCCCCACTGCACCCAGAGACCCCCTCCCTCACTACACCCAGAGACCCCCCCACTACACTCAGAGACCCCCCCACTACACCCAGAGACCCCTCCCCCACTAAACCCAGAGACCCCCCCACTGCACCCAGAGACCCCTCCCCCACTGCACCCAGAGACCCCTCCCTCACTGCACCCAGAGACCCCCCCACTACACCGAGACCCCCCGCCCATTAAACCCAGGGACCCCCCCACTACACCCAGAGACCCCCCGCCCATTAACCCAGGGACCTCCCCCCACTACACCCAGAGACCCCCCCGCACTACACCCAGAGACCCCCCCCCCCCCCACTACACCCAGAGACCCCTCCCCCACTACACCCAGAGACCCCCTGTCCCAAATCCCGAGTTTGGGCAATCCATGCCCCGATTCACCTGGTTTCAGCCATTTTAACGGCCTTAATGGGACTGATGCCAACTTTTAACTGACGCAGGTTCTGCGGAGGTCTATCAAAGGTGTCACAGTCCCCCTCAGACCCCCATAAGGAGAAAGGACAGATGGAAGATGGGCCCAATGACCATACCGCCCCAACACAGCAAATAGGGCAAAATCCACTAGAACCACGAACCAATCTACATTTTGGGCAAAGTTTGGCTTCCCAGCTCTCCAGGGACAGGGTATCTGGAATAAGCTCCCAAACTCAAATCAATTAATTTACAGACAAGCAGTTATGCTATGATTCCACTTCAGCAGCCAGTTATTTTCACACCCAAGTCCACAGCTAAACTGGTGCGTTTAGTTTCTTCCCATCTGTTTGCAGACCTGCACCAGGATCTCTGGGAGAAGGAAAAGGCACCTGTGAGTACCCTCCCCTGTACACGTGCTCCTGATAGCTGAGCCTGGAGAGTGTTGTGTCCTTACACTCTACTGCAAATCAACACGAGGCACATACTGCAGACAAGGTCACTCTGTGACCTGCATCTTTATTCACAGGACCAAGGAGTGATGACCCTGCGTGGGACCTCCCTTTATATACCTGGATGATCAGGTGAGGAGTGTCTCCCACAAGTTCACTCCCTGTGGTCAAGGTCTGTATTTCTTAGGTGTATACAGTGTACAGTGTTGTTACATGAAGGTTACAGTTGCATGAAGATTACATGCATGACAGAGAGGTTAACACGTGTCATTGGATACAGCTCTGTGGCCAGCACACTGCACCCTTGGCTAATCAAGCATGCATCTTCAGTTAGACTGTAAAATTGCAAACACAAAAATGATTTAACATTTAATAACTCTATAATGATGAAGTCAAATTACTGCAGAGATACAAGGACCAACTTCATTTAATTTTAATGAGCTTCTCCATTGGCCCTCGGACTAATCCATACTTTTAAAGCGAGATTGTGTTGAATTATATTTTGTAATGAACTGCAACTAATGTCAAATAATAGTTTCTTAATATTTCAATCTTTGTATGTCACAAGGTTCTTGTTTTATTAATGAATAACGCACTTGAAAGAATACTTACAATGAAAAAATATAATTAATTATAGGATCATAATAACTTTGATTTATTTAATTTTTTTGGTTTAAAAATTATTTAATTATACAATAATGTTTTTTATCTGCAATATTTTCTCCTCTCTTGTTGAAGTAAAGTGTCCCTGGCAATGGCATACCACTAATAACTGGCACACCAGCCTCGACAATGATCGGAACGAGTATGTCAGCCGGACTCATCCCGTCTCCCTCCGAGATTCAGGCATGTGCATCTTCCACCACAGCTCACAGGGATCCTGCAATGTCAGCGGACGTTTCCCCTCTCCAGCCTGGGATCGGGAGGACAACTGGAGGCTCAGGGTGGCATTTGTCAATCATCAAAAAGCTGAACCAAGGTTTGTGCCTTTGGCACGATGAATACAGCATAAACTAATGCATCACTGATGGGAACTTACTGTCTGTAAACACAAAAATCGCTTCAATTCATAGTCACAGCTGGAACTGTAAAGTATTCAGAAATGGTAAACATCAACATTGTGCTACAGGCGTGAAGTTCGTTTCAAGCCTGCTTGCTGCACCAGGAATTAAGAGCGAGCTTTCCAATGGTAAATGAACCATCTGGGGGGGGGGGAGGGGGGTTGTATAACTGGGCGCTGGTTTCAGATCAGTGGGGATCAGGGTGAGCGTTAAATCCCCCACCCCCACCCCAATATCATCGATTTGAGGCCCGAACTGTTTTAACCCCCGCGGCCTCATTTCCATCCGGCCTGCCAGCCAGCTCCCTGCCCAAGAAAGACAGACTAGGGCAACGGGTAGATCGGCAGCAGGCAAAGACTGAGCCCCACACCGGCTCGCGGGTAAACTGTGGAACAGGCACTTTCTGCGGGCGGGAAGTGAGTCTGCAGCAGCAGAGTGATGTTGATTGAGGGATAAATATTGGCCAGGACAATGGGGAGAACTACCCCTGCTCTTCTTCGAAATAGTGCCATGGGATCTTTTACATCCACCTGAGGGAGCAGATGGGACTTCAGTTTAACATCTCATCCGAAAGACGGCACCTCCGATAGTGCAGCATTCCCTCAGTACTGCCCCTCCGACAGTGCGGCACTCCCTCAGTACTGCCCCTCCGACAGTGCAGCGCTCCCTCAGTACTGTCCCTCCGACAGTGCAGCGCTTCCTCAGTACTGCCCCTCTGACAGTGCAGTGCTCCCTCAGTACTGCCCCTCCAACAGTGCAGCACTCCCTCAGTACTGCCCCTCTGACAGTGCAGCGCTCCCTCAGTACTGCCCCTCTGACAGTACGGCACTCCCTCTGTACTGCCCCTCCGACAGTGCAGCACTCCCTCAGTACTGCCCCTCTGACAATGCAGCACTCCCTCAGTACTGCCCCTCTACCAGTGCAGCACTCTCCAGCGAGTAGAAGAAGGGGGTGCTGCGGTCCAGGTCCTGGAGAAGCCAGATGTGTGACTTCAAGAACGCGCCTCGGGACCCGACAAGCCGCAGTCCCTTCAGCATTCCCTTCTTCACTTCGTACACCGCCCGCAGGGCCGGGTCCTCGACGACTTGACCGAGATGGGACTCCAGGTTGAGCACCTCCTTCTCCAAGTACCCTACCCTGGCCTCCCGTCTCTTGGTCGACCCCCTTGCATACTTTTGACAGAAGAGACGGACGTGAGCCTTGCCCACGTCCCACCATAGCCTCAAGGAGGGGAAGTCCCCCTGCTTCCTTCTCCAGTTGGCCCAGAAGTGACGGAATGAATCCCAGAACTGCTTGTCCTCCAGCAGCTGGTTGTTAAAGTGCCAGTATGCGGACCCCACCCGCACGCGGAGCGAAGCAAGCTCCGCCCACACCAGGTGGTGGTCCAAACACGGCGCCGGCTGCATGGAAGTCACCGGAACGCAGGAGACATACGCCCGAGACACGTAAAGGCGGTCAATTCTGGACCATCCTCTTCCAGGCCTTACCGGAGTAAAGGCGCTGGAGTCGGGATGGAGATTTCGCCAGACATCTGCCAAGTCAAAGGATGCAATAAGGTCCCTCAACTTCTCCATCGCTGTCATGCTCTGCGGGGCACCGGAGCGGTCCCTCGCCTCGAGGGTACAGTCAAAATCCCCCCTGAGGACAATGCAGTCGCCGGTGTCGATGGAGCCGAAAAGAGTAGACTTCTTCGAAGAAGTGCACACACTTCATTTGGCATAGTCGGCAGGATATCCCCGGGGGACGAGACACTCAACATACCAGACCATCTCGGAGTGAGTATATTAAAATTACCACTCTCAAATTCGATGTGTTCCAGGAGTTAGGTGCAAGTCAAACGGGGTATCCGAGTAAATAAAGTGACTGTTAGAGATCAAAATATGTTTTGTGGTAAGAAAATAATTTGGGGTAAGAAAATAATTTGGGTAGAATGTCTTCTAATGTGCGATGTCTGATGAATGGGGTTTTCCAGATAAGCACAAGAAACTGAATTCCAAAAATAAACTTACGTGTGTTTGATCCTAACTGTGTCGAGGTTAATTATTTGACCTTCACTTCACATTGGTTCTGGTCTTGCTCCAGATTACTTTGTGACTTTGACTATTAGTGACACTTGACGAGTTGAGTTGATTCTGACTGTTGGCAGACAGAATGCTCACTGACTTCGTATCCCCAGAACCCCGCCGTAGGTACTTCTTTCTTTCCAAACTGCAATTAAAAATAATTCGGGAACATAGACTGGATCAACTGGGCTTGTATTCACTGAAGTTCAGAAGAATGAGAGGGGACCTCATAGAAACATTTAAAATTCTGACGGGGTTAGACAGGTTAGATGCAGGAAGAATGTTCCCAATGTTGGGGAAGTCCAGAACCAGGGGTCACAGTCTAAGGATAAGGGGTAAGCCATTTAGGACCGAGATGCGGAGGAACTTCTTCACCCAGAGAGTGGTGAACCTGTGGAATTCTCTACCACAGAAAGTTGTTGAGGCCAATTCACTAAATATATTCAAAAAGGAGTTAGATGAGGTCCTTACTACTAGGGGGATCAAGGGGTATGGTGAAAAAGCAGGAATGGGGTACTGAAGTTGCATGTTCAGCCATGAACTCATTGAATGGCGGTGCAGGCTAGAAGGGCCGAATGGCCTACTCCTGCACCTATTTTCTATGTTTCTATGCCGCAAACTGGGATATTAATTAACCAGTAAATTGTTCTGAAACTTCCGGTGCAAGTGTTTTCGCTGCAGGTGGGTGGGAAATCGAGGGGAGGGGGGAGAATAAGGTGAATAATTTTTAAATCACTCAGTGATGTTACTGCCTTGCAATTACTCCCATTATTTTTTTATATAATGGTTTAAAATAATTTTTAAACAAGAAATTGAATCAAACAAATATATTCTATTCAAGCAGTTAATTGAAGCTGACAGATTTTGCTGTTGGCAGTCTTTAAGTCCTTGCCCCCATCAATTGCTGACCCTTTGATATTTCTAGATTTGTCAGTCACAGGAAGCCCGTGTGTTTGTTGACGGAGGTTGTTCACGTTGACATCGAGGTTGCTGAGGTAGCTTGCTCCACCGCACTGCTGTTAATGACACTCGATGGTCCAGCTGATTCTCGCTGTTGGCCCAACATTCAAATTTCTTACCCCCTGACCCCGGCAATCAGAGGGACTTATTGCCTCTTAAACTGCAATTCAAAATAACCGGACAGCGTAGTCCGTGGAAAGTATGAATCAACTGCTAAATTGTGCTGAATATTTCAGGAGTTGGGAATCCAGCAACAGAAAGTCCCAATTTGAATTTTTCCCATTTTTACAGTCAGCACTAGAAGTGAATGCTTATTCTCACTAATTAGCTGTCTTAATAAGTAGCATTACAGTTTTACAAAACATAATTGGAGATTTCAGTATTGAATACTGCGGAGAGCTTTTGAGGCAGAAGCAGTTGTTTCTAACAACATCTGTCATTTCATGAGCTATTTACTCCTTCTCCATGCCTTATTATCGAATCATAGAATCATAGAGATTTACAGCGCGGAAGGAGGCCATTTGGCCCATCGTGTCCACACCAGCCGACCAAGAGCTACCCAGCCTAATCCCACTTTCCAGCTCTCGGTCTGTAGTCCTGCGGGTTACAGCACTTCAAGCGCACATCCAAGTACTTTTTTAATATGGTGAGGGTTTCTGCCTCTACCACCCTTTCAGGCAGTGAGTTCCAGACCCCCACCACCCTCTGGGTGAAAACATTTTTCCTCAAATCCCCTTTAAACCTCCTACCAATTACTTTAAATCCATACCTCCTGGTTGTTGACCCCTCTGCTAAGGGAAATAAGTCCTTCCTATCCAGGCCCCTCATCATTTTGTATACCTCAATCAGGTCTCTCCTCAGCCTCTTCTGTTCCAAAAAAAACAACTCCAGCCTATCCAATCTGTCCTCATAGCTAAAATTCTCCGGTCCTGTCAACATCCTCGTAAATCTCCTCTGTACGCTCCCTAGTGCAATCACATATTTCCTGTAATGTGGTGACCAGAACTGCACGCAGTACTCCAGCTGTGGCCTAACCAGTGTTTTAGACAGTTCAAGCATAACCTCCCTGCTCTTCTATTCTATGCCTCAGTTAATAAAGGCAAGCATTCCGTATGCCTTCTTAACCACCTTATCTACTTGGCCTGCTACCTTCAGGGATCTGTGGACATGCACGCTGTTCCTCTACACTTAGAAACATAGAAACATAAAAAATACGTGCAGGAGCAGGCCAATCGGCCCTTCGAGCCTGCACCACCATTCAATAAGATCATGCCTTCTCAGTGTCGTACCATTTAATGTGTATTCCCTTGCCTTGTTAGCCTCCCCAAATGCATTACCTCATACTTCTCCGGATTGAATTCTATTTGCCACTGTTGTGCCCACCTGACCAGCCCATTGATATCTTCCTGCTTTTTTCTTCATTATCAACCACACAGCCAATTTTAGTATCATCTGCACATTTCTTAATCATACCCCCTATATTCAAATCTAAATCATTGATATATACCACAAAAAGCAAGGGACCCTGGGGAACCCCACTGGAAACATCCTTCCAGTCACAAAAACACCCATCAATCATGACCCTTTGCTTCCTGTCTCCGAGCCAGTTTTATATCCAACTTGCCACTTTGCCCTGGATCCCATGGGCTTTTACTGTCATGACCAGTCTGCCATGTGTGACCTTATCAAAAGCCTTGCTAAAATCCATATACACTACATCATATACACTACCCCCATCAACCCTCCTGGTTACCTCCTCAAAAAATTCAATCAAGTTAGTCAGACACGACCTTCCCTTAACAAATCCGTGTTGACTGTCCTTGATTAGTCTGTTTCTTTCTAAATTAAGATTTATCCTGTCCCTCAAAATTGTTTCCAATAATTTTCCCACCACTGAGGTTATGCTGACAGGCCTGTAATTACTCGGTCTATCCCTTTCTCCCTTTTTAAACAACGGTACAACGTTAGCAATCCTCCAGCACCACACCTGTAGCCAGAGAGGATTGGAAAATGATGGTCAGAGCCTCTGCTATTTTCTCTCTTGCCTCTCAACAGTTTGGGATACATTTCATCTGGGCCTGGGAACTTATCCACTTTCAAAGATTCTAAACCCCTTACTACTTCCTCTCTCACTATGTTTATTTCACACTCCTCCTCCCAAATTGCAATGTCTGCATCGACCCTCTCTTTTGTGAAAACAGACGCAAAGTATTCATTAAAGACCATACCCACATCTTCCGCCTCCACACATAGATTACCCTCATGGTCTCTAATAGGCCCTACCTTTTCTTTAGTTATCCTCTTGCTCTTAATGTATTTATAAAACATCTTTGGGTTTTCTTTGATTTTACTGGCCAATAATTTTTTATACTCTCTCTTTGCTTTTCTAATTTCCCTTTCGATTGCACCCCTGGACTTTCTCTACTCTCGAGGTTCTGCGGTATTTAACCCTCCGTATCTGTTATGGGCCTCCCTTTTTTCTTTATCCTCCCCTGTAAGTCCCTCAACATCCAGGGGCTCTAGATGTGTTAGTCCCACCCTTTTTCTTTAAAGGCATATGTTTGGCCTGAACCTTACGGACCTCCTCCTTGAATGCCTCCCACTGCTCTGACACTGATTTACCTTCAAGTAGCTTTTCCCGGTCCACAATGACTAAATCATCACTCAGCTTAGCAAAGTTGGCTTTTCCCCAATTTAGAACTTTTATTCCTGGACTAATCTTATTCTTTTCCATAACTACCTTAAATCTAACTGAATTATGGTCACTTGCACGAAAATGCTCTCCCACTGATACCCCTTCCACCTGCCCAGCTTCATTACCCAAAACTAAATCCAGAACCGCCGTCTCGTGTGCTGGGCTTGCTACATGCTGGCTAAAAAAGTTCTCTTGAATGCATTTTAGGAATTCCACACCCTAATTTTGTCCCAGTTAATATTAAGATAGTTGAAATCCCCTACTATTACTGCTCTTAATATATTTATAAAACATCTTTGGGTTTCCCTTGATTTTACTAGCCAATATTTTTTCATGCCTCACTTTGTTTTCCTAATTTTCATTTTAATTGAAGCCCTAGACTTTCTATACTGCTCTATAGATTCTGCACATCACCCGCGCCATGACAGGAGCTGACGACTGCTGGACGGACCACCGCCTAATCCGATCCATCATCAACATTAACATTGCCCCAAAGCAGAGGGGACAGCAGAAGCAGTTCCGCAAAAAAGTTAATGCCGGGCACTTAGAGACCCAGCTAAGAGAGCCCCCTGTACAGCCAGTGCCTCACAGCCAATCTGGTGTGCCTTGATGACCCTGAGCTACTGAATCCCCACAGCGCTTGGTCTGCCCTCCAGGCCTCTATAACCAGTGCCTGTGAAGAGACACTTGGTCACTCAACCAGAAATCATCAGGACTGGCTTGCTGAAAATGATCAGGAGATCGAAGAACTAATAGATCGCAAGCGCAAAGCATTTCTGAGCCTCAAGCAACTCGGGGGCTGCAAAACAACATTACAGACAGCTCAAGGCTCAGGTCCAACAAAAAACTCGGGGTCTAAAGAACAGGTGGTGGATGGAGAAAGCACAGAAGATACAGCAGCTGGCCAACAGCCACGATATGCGAGGATTCTTCATCGCAGTAAAGCCACCTACGGTCCAAACTCCCAAGGCCCCACCCCACTCCTGGCCAAAAATGGGGAAACACTCATCAAGGACACCGAGGCTGTCAGGGCCCGATGGAAGGAGCACTGTGAAGATCTCCTCAATCGAGACTCTGCCTTTGACTCGAGTGTTCTCGACTCCATCCCGCAGCATGCGACCCGCCACCACCTCAGTGAAACTCCAACATTGCACGAGGTTGGCAAAGCCATAAAACAGCTCAAGAATAACCAGGCTACGGGTGCTGATGGAATCCCTGCTGAGGCGCTGAAGTATGGCGGAGAGACGCTGTTGGCGCAGATACATGACCTCATCTCTCTCATCTGGAGGGAGGAGAGCATGCCGGGAGATCTGAGAGATGCAGTGATTGTGACCATTTTTGAAAAGGGGACAAGTTCGACTGCGGCAACTACAGGGGATTCTCCCTGCTTTCAGCCACTGGGAAAGTTGTCGCTAGAGTTCTCCTCAACCGTCTTCTCCCCGTGGCCAAGGAGCTCCTCCCGGAACCACAATGTGGATTTCGTCCCCTACGGGGCACAACAGACATTATCTTTGCAGCGCGCCAGTTGCAGGAAAATACAGGGAGCCGCGCCAGCCCTTATACATGGCCGCCTTCGATCTTACAAAGGCCTTTGACACTGTCAACCGCGAGGGTCTATGGAACGTCCTCCTCCGTTTCGGATGCCCCCAAAAGTTTGTCAACATCCTTCGCCTGCTTCACGATGATATGCAGGCCGTGATCCTTACCAATGGATCCATTACAGACCCAATCCACATCCGGACCGGGGTCAAACAGGGCTGCGTCATCGCCCCAACTCTCTTCTCAATCTTCCTCGCTGCCATGCTCCACCTCACAGTCAACAAGCTCCCCGCTGGAGTGGAACTAAACTACAGAACCAGTGGGAAGCTGTTTAACCTCCGCCGCCTCCAGGCCAGGTCCAAGATCACCCCAACCTCTGTCGTTGAGCTGCAGTGTGCAGATGATGCCTGAGGCTGAACTCCAGGATATAGTCAATGTATTCACTGAGACATATGAAAGCACGGGCCTTACGCTTAACATCCGTAAGACAAAGGTCCTTCACCAGCCTGTCACCGCCGCTCAGCACTGCCCCCCCAGTCATCAAGATCCACAGCCCTGGACAACGTGGACCATTTCCCATATCTCAGGAGCCTCTTATCAACAAAGGCAGACATTGATGCAGAGATTCTGCATCGCCTCCAGTGCGCCAGTGCAGCCTTCGGCCGCCTGCGGAAAAGTGTGTTTGAAGACCAGGCCCTCAAATCTACCACCAAACTCATGGTCTACAGGGCTGTAGTAATACCTGCCCACCTGTATGGGTCTGAGGCATAGACAATGTACAGAAGGCACCTCAAGTCGCTGGAGATATATCACCAACGATGTCTCCGCAAGATCCTGCAAATCTCCTGGGAGGACAGGTGCACCAACCTCAGTGTCCTCGACCAGGCTAACATCCCCAGTATTGAAGCACTGACCACACTCAATCAGCTTTGCTGGGCAGGCCACATAGTCTGCATGCCAGACACGAGACTCCCTAAGCAAATGCTTTATGCGGAGCTCCTTCATGGTAAATGATACGTTCTTACGATACAGTATAAATGCACACGAGGCCCATGCTTGAGAGAAGGTCAGTCTGTGACCTGTCCTTTATTCCTTAGCACTCAAGTGCAGGAAGTGGGTGGAGCTTCCTCTTTTATACCTGAAGGTCCAGGTTAGGAGTGTCTCCCACCTAGTGGTCAGTGTTCTCACGGTGTACAACTTAGGTCAGTTTATACATGGGTTACAATGCTGGTTGAATACATGACATCACCTCCCCCCTCAAAGTCTTATTGGGATCACAGGTTGAGTCTCTCTGGTGGTTTACGCTCCCTTGTAGAGCGCCTGAGTTGGGGCTCCGGTTGTTGGGCGCTGGCCTGAGTGTCTGCTGTTTGCGGTGCCTCAGGCCTGTCCAGACTGCCCACAGTGACTGGGCTCTCCTCCCTTTGGTTCCAGTGTTCGGTCACCTGTGGTGGAGTGAGCTCTATATCGTGTTCTTCCTCTGCTTCTTCTATGGAGTTGCTGAACCTCCTTTTTGTTTGATCCACATGTTTGCGGCAGATTTGTCCATTGGTAAGTTTAACTACCAGAATCCTATTTCCCTCTTTGGCAACCACAGTGCCTGCGAGCCATTTGGGCCCTGCAGCGTAGTTGAGGACAAAAACAGGATAATTTATATCAATACATCGCGCCCTCGCATTCCTGTCATGGTAGTGATATTGTGACTGGCGCCTGCTCTCGACAATTTCTTTCATGGTGGGGTGTATAAGGGATAACTGGGTTTTGAGCGTTCTTTTCATCAGCAGCTCTGCGGTTGGAACCCCTGTGAGCGAGTGTGGTCGGTATCTATAGGCCAACAGGAGGCGTGATAAGTGGGTTTGTAGGGAACCCCCTTGGATTCTGAGCATCCCCTGTTTGATTATCTGCACTGCTCGTTCTGCCTGGCCGTTTGAGGCCGGCTTGAACGGTGCCGTTCTAACATGATTAATTCCATTGCCTGCCATGAAGTCCTGGAATTCAGTGCTTGTGAAGCATGGCCCATTGTTGCTGACCAAGATGTCCGGTAGACCGTGGGCGGCGAACATTGCCCGTAGACTTTCTACCGTGGCAGAGGATGTGCTTGAATTTAAAATGTCCAATTTTGAAAAAAGTTTGCCACCGGATAGCGTCGCAAAGAGGTCCTCCACTCTCGGTAGCGGGTACTGGTCTTGGAGTGACACCCGATTGATGGTGGCCTTGTAATCGCCACATATCCTGACTGACCCATCCGCCTTGAGCACCGGCACAATCGGGCTCACCCAGTCACTGAATTCGACTGGCGAGATGATGCCTTCCCTCAGCAGGCGGTCCAATTCACCTTCTATCTTTTCCCGCATCACGTACGGCACCGCTCTGGCCTTGTGGTGTACTGGCCTGGCGTCCGGGTTTATATGAATCACTACCTTGGCCCCCATGAAAGTGCCAATGCCGGGTTGAAATAATGAGCCAAATTTGTCCAGGACCTGTGAGCATGATACTCGCTCCACAGAGAAAATTGCATTGACATCGCTCCATTTCCAGTTCATGACAGCAATCCAACTCCTCCCCAGTCGTGCGGGACCGTCCCTGGGACAATCCAGAGTGGCAGTCTGTTCTCCGAATCTTTGTGGGTCACGACTACCGTGGCGTTGCCTAGCACCGGAATGATCTGCTTTGTGTAAGTCCGTAGCTGTGCGTCAATCGGCAATAATTTTGGCCTCCTGGCCTTGGATGCCCACAACTTTTCGAACTGTTTGATACCCATCAGGGACTGGCTGGCACCCGTGTCTAACTCCATTGATACTGGGATGCCATTGAGGAGCACTTTCATCATTATCGGTGGCGTCCTGGTGTATGAACTGTATACGTGCTCCACATGAACTCGCTGAACTTCAGCTTCCAGCAATTTCCCCCAGTGTTCATTTCTGCAATTTCTGCAGGTATTTTGCTCATCTCTGCAAACTCCGGCTGAATGTAATCCTCCACGCCTCCAGCATGAGCTGCGGTTTGAAACAAAAGGTCCCTTGTCAGTCGATCGTCCCTGACTGCCCCTGTTATTGCCCTTGAATGAGCCATTAACAGGTGTTGATGGCCCCATTACTGGCCGCATTGTCCCTTGCAATGGCGTGAATCGCTGTTCAGCTTGCCATTGTCTCTGTCGAACTCCCCCTCTGGGTTCGACTACACGTTGGGGCATGCCTGACTGCCCTTGTTTGCCTGGAGAACTGTGTGCTGCTTTAACAATGTTGGATCTCTGTCCCAACCATTCCTTAACACAGTACCTCTCGTCTGTTCCATGCTCGCATGGTTTAAATCCCACCCTCGTCACCATTGATACGTCCTTACTACACAGTATAAATGCACACGAGGCCCATGCTTGAAAGGTCAGTCTGTGACCTGTCCTTTATTCCTTAGCACTCAAATGATGAAGGTGGGTGGAGCTTCCCCTTTTATACCTGAAGGTCCAGGTTAGGAATGTCTCCCACCTAGTGGTCAGTGTTCTCACGGTGTACAACTTAGGTCAGTTTATACATGGGTTACAATGCTGGTTGAATACATGACATCAAACAAGCCAAAGGAGGACAGTGGAAACGTTATAAGGACACCCTCAAAGCCTCCCTGGTAAAGTGTGACATCACCAGTGACACCTGGGAGACCCTGGCCGCAGACTGCCCGGGGTGGAGAAAGTCCATCCGGGAGGGTGTTAAGCTCTTTGAGTCTCAACGCAAGGAGCATGAAGAGGTCAGGCGCAGGCAGCGGAAGGAGCGCGCGGCAAACCAGCCCCATCGACCCCTTCCCCTGACGAATGTCTGTCCCACCTGTAACAGGGTCTGTGGCTCTTGTATCAGACTGTTCAGCCATCAAAGAACTCACTTTGGGAGTGGAAGCAAGTCTTCCTCGGATCCGAGGGACTGCCTATGATGATGGTGATAGATCCTGCAGTATTGAGCCCTCGGTATGTCATTAGCCTCCCTTTTTTTCTTTATCCTACCCTGTATGTCCCGAGACATCCAGGGCACTCTCGATTTGTTAGTCCCAGCCTTTTTTCTTTTGGGGCACATATTTCGTCTGAACCCTGCGGATCTCCTCCTTGAATGCCCCCCACTGCTCTGACACTGATTTACCTTCAAGTAGCTGTTTCCAGTCCATTTTGGCTAAATCACCTCTCAGCTTAGCAAAATTGACTTTTCCCCAATAGAGAACTTTTATTCCTGGTCTATCTTCATCCTTTTCCATAACTACCCTTTATGGCCAAAATTCAAGGTCTCAAAGACACCCGTTAATGCCCGTTTGCAGTGGCCATTCTTAAAAATCGAATGGTCGCCGCTTTGGATTCAACTGGCCGACCCGACCTAAATTCAGATCGGTGATTTTTTGGCCTGGTCCCCATCCTGCCTGAGTGGTTGCACTGCCAATTTTAATCAATAAAAATACTTACCTCCCGATATTCAGCTGAACTCGTCGATCCCCTGCCGCGGGGTGCCCCGACAGGTCTCTCTGCCGCTGCACCATCTCCGCTCCGAGTGCGGCCCGGCAGCATGACAGCCCTTAAAGTAGCCCGCAATGGAAACATTTTTACCGTCCGACTTGCCGATCGGCCAGCAAAATACTGCCCCCGGGTTCGGCCGGGCCACCAACGGATAGCCTCTTGGGAAGTCCTGAAAATGGCTCTACCACCGTACCAAGGATTCCAGCGGTAAGCACCGCCGTAAAAATCATAGGTGAATTTCGATCCCTAAATCTAACTGAATTATGATCACTAGCACAAAAATGCACTCCCACTGATACCCCTTCCATCTGCCCAGCTTCATTCTTTAAAATTAAGTCCAGAACTGCCCCCTCCCTGTTAGGCTTGCTACGTACTGGCTAAAAAAGTTCTCCTAAATGCATTTTTAGGAATTCTGCACCTTCTTTATCCTTCACACTAATTCTATGCCATTAATATTCGGGTAGTTGAAATCCCCTACTGTTACTGCCCTATAGCATTGCACTTCTCAGAAATTTGCCAACATATTTGCTCTTCTATCTCCCTCTGACTGTTTGGGGGTCTATAGTACACTCCCAGCAGTGTGATCGTCCCTTTTTTGTTCTTCAATTCAACCCATATGGCCTCGTTTAATGATCCTTCTAATATATCCTCCTTCCTCACAGCTGTAATTGTTTCTTTATTCAGTACTGTGACCCCCCCTCCTTTTTACCCCTCTCTCTATCCTGTCTGAAAACCCTGTAACCAGGAATGTTGAGCTGCCATACCTGCCCCTCTTTCAGTCATGTCTCAGTAACAGCTATAATATCGTACTCCCAAGTGTCTATCTGTGCCCTCAGCTCATCTGCCTTATTCCCTAGACTCCTCACATTGAAGCACTGCCAAACTCCCTTATTGTCTATTTTCTAGACCTTGTTTCCTCTGCCTTCCAAACTCGTTTACTAATTTTCTGCCTTCCATTTCCAGCTTGGCTTCTCTCCCTTCTGGCAATGCTCTCGGATTCCCATCCCCCCGCTGAGCTAGTTTAAACCCTCCACCACAGCACGAGCAAAGCTCCCCACGAGAATATTGGTTCTGACCCTGTTGAGATACAACCCGTCCAGCCTGTACTGGTCCCACCTCCCCCAGAAATGGTCCCAATGCCCCAGGAATCTAAAGCCCTCCCTACTGCACCATCTCCCCATCCTCCTATTTCTGTACTCACTAACGCGTGGCACCGGGAGTAATCCGGAGATTACTACCCTTTGAGGTTCTGCATTTTAATCTATTTCCTAGCTCCCGAAAATCTGCCGGCAGGACCTCATCCCTCTTTCTCCCTATGTCATTGGTCCCGATATGACCCACGACCTCTGGCTCCCTCAGAATGTCCCGCAGCCGAATTACATCCTTGACCCTGCCACCGGAGAGGCAACTTATATTGTTAACAACCACACTCTGACTCCCCTCCTAGTAATAACCCTACGCGCAATGCACGGCAGTAAATATTGAGTGAAGCTTTTACCTGGAGCCCGAGTAACCGTTCTAACTTAACTGTAAAACAAAACTCCATTTCCAGAAGAGGTTATCAGCTTTACAGGCCCTTTTCAGCATTAATTTTCCCAGCTGATTCACTCACACTTCCTCTCGGGCAATCCCGATCTTGTATCGTCACACCACTTCAGGAAAGCTGTGGTTTGCTGTGATGTTTGCTCCCCTCAGTCACACGCCGCGGCATTTTGTACGGTAGGCAACCCCTGTAGACCTGCGCTGCCTTTGCCCGAACCTTTCCCAGCCTGCCTGCTGGGTGAATGTTCTTGTTGATGCGGATGGTTGAACACTGCACACCCTGACCGCATCGCTGGCTATTGCTGCTCACAACTGGAGAGGGAGGATTGATTCTTTCACCACTGGGATCGGCTGCTTTCCCGTGTATGCCCATGGCTCTCTGCCATTTGGTGCAGGGGACGTGACACAGGCACCATACAAATTTGACATGGCTGTGTTTTTGGCACATTATTGAGCGACGAGAATGCGAGGTCTTTACGATCAGTGTAATACTGCGAGAAGAAATACTTGCAAATCAAGCACGTAAAGATGTTGATAGACTCAATGACCTGTATGATAATCAGGGCACTGCCATTTATATTACTGGCAGTTTTTCTCAGGGCCATTAAATTTGTCTGGGGAGAAATAACCAGAAGCTGCCTTATCTGAATCGATTTGAAACAATGTTGAACTGCTGAAGGTGGGATTGGTACCCTCTCCCGAGACGATGAATCCTGAGGTCACTGCAGCTCCTGCTGGACCAGGAGCAGAATTGTGTTGTGAAATGATCACTCTGTGTATAAAAATGTTGCAAGGGCCGGGAGCGACAGAGTTGATGAAAACCAAGGAAAGAACCTCGACAGGGACAGCAATGCTAGATCGGGTCATTTACTGTTTCACATTGGGGCAGAAATTCCGAGCAGGGCTTCCCACGGGCAAATCAATAAAAAATAGAAATAAAATGCGCACTTACCCGAAGCTGCTGTGCCCACTGAAACTCCCGATCCACAGGCCTCCTCCTCCCTGCGACGCACAGCACGTGCACGTCGGGACATGTGCAGGAGTCACGTGGGCCTGGACACCCAATCACAGCTAAGTATTTTCTCATTCATAGTAATAGGAGTTTCGGAAGTTACAAAACTCCTATTTACAATGAATGGGAAAAACCCCAAAACTCACAAATACATAAAACATTTAAAGACCACCTCACACAATAAACTAATAGAAATTAAAAATCTTACACATGTCTTTTAAAGAAAAAAAATTGCCGATTTAAAAAAAAAGTTAGGGTTAGGGTTTAAAATAACATTATCTGAGTGGGCAGATAATGTGTTTTTTAAATTTTTATTTTAATCATGTTTTTTCTATGTTTTTAAACTCTTACGCCTGTAACAGTAGGCTATGCACCTGCTTTTTCAGGTGCAAGAGTTTTGAGGACATTTGCAGGGCAAGATGTGGGTAAATAGCCCAAACTTCCACATACAACTGTCCTCGTTCCCGATCTGGCTACGATCTGTCCAGCTCGACAGATCGGAAAAGCCGGTTTTCCGATACCTTCCCGGGTCCGTAGAAACTTCGTATGGGCCTGGGACATCGTAAATTCGGCCCCAATGTTAAAGATTCTGAAAAAAATCCTTGGTGACCACAGCTTGCGTAATATCGGGCATTAGAAAGACAAGGGATGGGAAACGTGAGGCAGTGATGAGCTGGAATAGGGCTCAAAGATATGTGTAATGTATTTGCTTCATGGGTTCTTTGCTTAAGTATTCATAGCAACACGCTGATATTAAGAACTAGTTGGTTTATTAGCAAAAGGTTTAACAATCACGCTACACATTACCAGTTCATCCACTGCATACCTCATGGTGGATGACCTAGACTCAACTGACCCAACTGGTTGGGGTTTTATTGAGTCTTGTGAACATCACGTGACTGGCTAAGTCACTCACAGTGCAACAGCTCTACAAACCTGTGAGCATCCATCACAATGTGGGTGTGAAGGGAGGTTCCCAAAATACAGAGAGAGCAGGCAAAGCTTGGTGACACAAAACCCCGATCTTTACTGGGGCGAGATTTCCAAGCAGGGGTGTAGAATTTACCAATATTTCACAAGGATTCCTTGTACCTTTCCCCCGCAGAGGAGAAGAATCCCTTTTTGGACTTTTAAATGAGTTTAAAGGACAGACGAGGCCTGCAGGGGATAAAAGGGGATGCATTCATGGAGACCCTCGCCCCCAGTGTTTGGACTCATAGGAAAGGGAATTTAATTTGGAACTCGATGAACATTTTGGTGTCCTAGGAAAAACTCTGAGAAAGATACCTAAGAGCTTTACAAGTTTAAGATCTCTAAAGGAACATGTTGGAAGCGACTGCCAGAACAGAGGGTGGGACTTCACTCAGGAATTGGGTATTAGAGCTAATTCAATTTGTCTGGGAGAATGGGTCAATCGATAACTAACAAGAACTGAGAGGCATAAAAATACGCTCCCTAGGACATAAACGCATCAAGAGCTATCAGACTAATCACCGGAGACCATTATTGGCATGCATGTTCAAATAGACCGATAGAAATCATGGGCCCAGCCCAACGGCCCAAGAGTTTAAACACTGCTTCAACAATGCCAACCGGTGATTTTCCACATTAACACATCATAATCAAATTACTGCTGAACAAGCCTGCCAAATTCTGACAAAGAAGAGAGCTCAAAACTAATGAGCAGCTCCCTTGAAACAAAGAGCTGGGCCAGATTTGGCAGGAGATAAGGAAGCCTTTTGAGGTATATCTATTCCCAGTTTTACAAGGGAAGAGACAAGCAGCAGGAGGTGGGGAGTGAAGAAATAGAGTAGTGGAGAAAACTACTAGAAACCATCAAGGACCAACCGAGCATGCCGACAGCAAGAGGCCCACGAAACGGAAGGTTGTCAGCAACCAAATTGACAACCCGGGCCACCACAACCAGCGAAACGACCAACCGAAACCAACTCAGCAAAAACCGAAGAATCGACATTTATTTCCACTCTACAATTTACTTCTGAATGACCAACGGGTGAGAAATTCCCAAAAAGGACTAACTAAAACTATTCCTCACCAAAGAAAGTGGGTACTTACCCCATACATCCAAAACGCGACTTACCGCATCAACGGACTCACCCCAACCAAAGACTACAAAGAAGTCCTCTCTTCCGTCCGGGGTACGGTTCGCCTAGAAGGCAAAGTGCAGCGAACCCCGAAACCGCGATTCACCGGCAACTGTCTAAAGGGATTGGTGAGCATAGTCCCTGAACCCTCAGAGCTATAACTTAGTTAGTTAGGGGAATTGGGAGGGGGAGGCTGGGAGTCAGAGGAAATGTATTAGCATGGATCGAGAATTGGCTGGCTTGCAGAAAGCAGAGAGTCGGGATAAATGGGTCCTTTTCGGGTTGGAAATCGGTAGTTAGTGGTATGCCACAGGGATCGGTGCTGGGACCACAACTGTTTACAATATACATAGATGACCTGAAAGAGGGGACAGAGTGTAGTGTAACAAAATTTGCAGATGACACAAAGATTAGTGGGAAAGCGGGTTGTGTAGAGGACAGAGAGAGGCTGCAAAGAGATTTAGATAGGTTAAGCGAGTGGGCTAAGGTTTGGCAGATGGAATACAATGTCGGAAAGTGTGAGGTCATTCACCTTAGGAAAAAAAACAGTAACAATATTATTTGAATGGGGAGAAATTACAACATGCTGCAGAGGGACCTGGGGGTCCTTGTGCATGAATCCCAAAAAGTTAGTTTGCAGGTGCAGCAGGTAATCAGGAAGGCGAATGGAATGTTGGCCTTCATTGCGAGAGGGATGGAGTACAAAAGCAGGGAGGTCCTGCTGCAACTGTATAGGGTATTGGTGAGGCCGCACCTGGAGTACTGCATGCAGTTTTGGTCACCTTACTTAAGGAAGGATGTACTAGCTTTGGAGGGGGTACAGAGACGATTCACTAGGTTGATTCCGGAGATGAGGGGGGTTACCTTATGATGATAGATTGAGTAGACTGGGTCTTTACTTGTTGGAGTTCAGAAGGATGAGGGGTGATCTTATAGAAACATTTAAAATAATGAAAGGGATAGACAAGATAGAGGCAGAGAGGTTGTTTCCACTGGTAGGGGAGACTAGAACTAGGGGGCACAGCCTCAAAATTAGGGGGAGCCAATTTAAAACCGAGTTGAGAAGGAATTTCTTCTCCCAGAGGGTTGTGAATCTGTGGAATTCTCTGCCCAAGGAAGCAGTTGAGGCTAGCTCATTGAATGTATTCAAATCAGAGATAGATAGATTTTTAACCAATAAGGGAATTAAGGGTTACGGGGAGCGGGCGGGTAAGTGGAGCTGAGTCCACGGCCAGATCAGCTATGATCTTGTTGAATGGCGGAGCAGGCTCGAGGGGCTAGATGGCCTACTCCTGTTCCTAATTCTTATGTTCTTATGTATAACTTGTGTAAATGTATCTGCATTCTCCTCTTTACCCCATTTAGAGTTTAAGCTGTATTCTTTTCCCCACAGGCTGTATTTTGACATTTTATTGAACGTGTTGTATCCCTCAGTGTGTATTGGTATTAATATTCTGTATGTTATTAAAGGTGTGCCTTTTACTTCCTTTTAAACACAATAAAGCCATACCTGCTTCTGACCTTGAAACCGATTGTCTGTCCAAGTCTGTCACAGTCCCTTCATAATTGCAGAGTCTAGAACCAAGGATGTGGGAGCGATTCGAAACCACTCATGGAAGGTCAGAAGGGAAAGCTGACCCCCTGAAAACCACCCCTTACAGGGTTAGGGTGTGGAACTCTGGCCGAGAGACCCTGAACGTTGTGGTGTTTTACCACCGCAGCTTGCGTGGGTTTTTTCCCCAACAGGATCGCCGCCCGGAGGCTGGCCTGATTGACGGACGGGGAACGATGCACAAGCGGCTGATGCCAGGAGCAGGTCGAATCCCTGCTCCTCGGGGTAAAGATCTCGGGGTGGGGTATACCATGGTTTGTAGGGCCGGAGGGTGATCGAGGGGATCAGAGACAGATCGGGGTGTGGTGCTGTTATCATTTGGGAGTCCGATCATGTGGAGGGTGAGGTAGGGGGGGGGCACTCCGGCTCCTCCTGGCCCACAAGCAGTGCTGGAAAGGCATTTAGCTCTTCCACATACACGTCCTCACCTCCCTTTAGCTGCCGGGTTTCCCGAGGACTGGGAAACCCCGGCCGGCCGGCTGTAAACCATGAAGATTTATAAAAGCTGAGGCACGCAGCCTCATTAAAATATTTAAATGAGCTCCCCACCTCCTGGGAACAGGTTGGTTTCCTGCGCTCGTTAAACCAGAAATGGGCGGATTTGAGGCGGGTTTGAAATTTAAAAAATCTTTACATTCTGCTTGACCCAAACCCATCCATTTTGGGGGTTAAAGTTTCCTCAATAAGAGCAGGCCGGGCAATAAACTTTGAACTTGTCTCCCCGGTTTCTCTGAATTTCAAACGTCTTGATTAGAATAGCATGTTCGCTCATTGGCAAGGACTCGCATTCACCTCCTTGAAGGGACGAATAGCTTGGCTGGTGTACCACAAGAATACTTTCTGTGTCCCGCCATCACTGGCCTCGGGAAGAATGCTGCTGGCATCTGATCAGAAAAATCAATTAAGTGAAAGGTGCTTTGTACCATTAGTGAATCGGAGGCATCCCCTACCTTCAACACTTACTCCCTCCCCCACCTTCAACACTCACTCCCTCCACCATCTCCAACACTCACTCCCTCCCCCACCTTCAACACTCACTCCCTCCTCCACCTTCAACACTCACTCCCTGCCCCACCTTCAACATTCACTCCCTCCACCACCTTCAACACTCACTCCCTCCACCACCTTCAACACTCACTCCCTCCACCACCTTCAACACTCACTCCCTCCACCACCTTCAACACTCACTCCCTCCACCACCTTCAACACTCACTCCCTCCACCACCGGTGCACCGTGGCTGCAGTGTGCACCATCTACAAGATGCACTGCAGCAACTCGCCAAGGCTTCTTCGGCAGCACCTCCCAAACCCGTGACCTCTACCACCTAGAAGGACAAGGGCAGCAGGCGCATGGGAACACCACCACCTCCACGTTCCCCTCCCAGTCACACACCATCCTGACTTGGGAATATATCGGCCGTTCCTTCATCGTCGCTGGGTCACAATCCTGGAACTCCCTCCCTAACAGCACTGTGGGAGCACCTTCACCACACGGACTGCAGCGGTTCAAGAAGGCGGCTCACCACCACCTTCTCAAGGGGCAATTAGGGATGGGCAATAAATGCCGGCCTTGCCAGCAATGCCCACATCCTGAGACTAAATAAAAATAAACCTGATACGGGCTAAAATTGTGTCAAATTATCAAATCCATGTGATGTACTTTGGGGGCTGAACACCCCCTGTTGGTTATCCTCCTCCCTTTCTGTCTATAGGTTATAGATGCTGCCATTGTTTCGTTGATCACCTTGATCTGAAGTACCAGCCTTTAAGCAAGCGCCTGTTCACGATGGGAATTACGAATATACAAAGTTGCACACTGTGTGGCACCGGTTCGGCCATGGAGCACGAGGGCAACTCAGCCTCCACAAGCTTCTGCTTACATACAAACGGTGCAAGGACTGTATTCTATTTTTGCTGAAAAACAGGATTCCTTATTTCATAGAAATAGGAGGAGGCAAATCAGCCACTCAAGCACGTTCTGCCATTCATTTAGATCATGGCTGATTTGTGTGATTTCCTTCTCACCTTCTCAGAAGGACTTTATCTCGAGAATTCAAAGAGAAGTGTCGGGTAGGTTTGTTTTGATAAACCCTTTAGAATCCGTCTCTTCGTACAGATCTGCACTGTTCAATACCTTGCTCTGTTTATCAATAAAGCTGTTCAATAGACTAGCTTGCTGTGAAAGGTGTCATGCTGGTATTTCCATCCTCTGAAAGTATACAAGGTGTTGTGCAATCTTGCACCATATTCAGCAGCAGGTTTACACTGAGAAGGATTGTCTGCACTGCAGCAAACATCCTTGATTCTAAACACACATGGTTACATTTCACATCAGGGAGCATGGGTCTACCTGTGGGAGCTGACCTTTGCATTGAAAATGAGGAAAAAGTATTCGGAGCAAGTCCCAGTAATAATTGGAGAGACAGCTGAAAAGTTAGTGGAGCAGAAAATCTTAGAAACACAAAGTGCGTAACACAAAGAAACACAAAAAGCCTATTGACCAAATCATTTCCATCGTTTGAGAAATCGTCAGTCGCTCCTTCCGAGCAGTTGCTGATATTTAATATCTATATCGTCAGTAATCTTTTATTCTTGATAATGACTGATCTGTGATCCTGTGTAGGTGTGAGTGAGGGAGAAACAGAAGCGAGTGTGTGTAATAAAGGCAAAGAAAGGAAATTAAAGACTGACTTGCATTTCTATAGCGCCTCTCATGACCTCAGGGCATCTCAAAGTGCTTTACAGCCAATGAAGTACTTTTTGAAGTGTAGTCACTGTTGTAATGTGGGAAACGCAGCAGCCAATTTGCGCACAGCAAGCTCCCACACACAGCAATGTGATAATGACCAGATAATCTGTTTTAGTGATGTTGATTGAGGGATAAATATTGGCCCCAGGACACCGGGGATAACTCCCCTGCTCTTCTTCAAAATAGTGCTGTGAGATCTTTTTACGTCTACCTGTGAGGGCAGATAGGGCTTTGGTTTAATGTCTCATCGGAAAGATGGCACCTCTGACAGTGCAGCACTCCCTCAGCACTGCACTGGGAGTGTCGGCCTGGATTTTTGTGCTCAAGTCCCTGGAGTGGGACTATGAACCCACGACCTTCTGACTCAGAGGTGAGAGTGCTGCCCACTGAGCCACGGCTGACACCTAATAGAGATTACAGAATATCTTGATGTTCGCACCATTATAGTGAGGTGTTCTTTTTCATAGAAGTTTCAGAATTGGAATAAGTCAGCACAGGACGAGACCATTCCGCCCAGCCTGCAATGTTAGCTCTTTGACTGGACCGATCTACTCTAATCCCAATTCTCAAACGCTTTGCTGTATATTTTAATTTCTTTTCCTTTTTAAATGCTAATCCGATTCCATTTTAGACAATGTTATAGTGTCTGACTCAATAGTCACTTGTGGTGATGCATTCTATGTCCTATGTGATAAAATATTCTAAACCCCCCATTCATTCTTGTGGTGATAATCTTCAGTCTATACCCACTTGTTCCCAATTTGCCAGCCAGCTGAAACAATGTCCCAGTGTTCGCACTCTCAGAAACCTCTCACTTGTGAAAGCCTCGGCTGGGTTGACCTAGTTTTTTGTGACCGAGCCTTTAGTTTTGAGACTCAGACTTTCTGCAAAACTGTAATCTCTCATTGCCAGAATCATTGTGGTGAATCTTTGCACTGCCATTTCCGCAGCTGATACCTTTCCACTAAATAGTGTGCCCTGAATATACACAACACTCCAACTATCGTCCAACCACTGAAAATTAATCACTTTCTTGCATTAAATTCAGTGTCCCGATGAACAAAAACTAAAATCACTTTTCCTTTTTATAACCTTTTGTAACTGCACTAACGTTCTATATATCAGAATCCCCATAGCTATCCCGCTCAGTTAAAAATACCGTTGTATAACAACTTTCAGTTATATAACCTCTAGCACTAGAAACACCCCGAGGCAGTTGACAGACGCAAGGTAAACAGAATGAACACCATGCCAGAGATATCATGAAGGGTGACCAAAAGCACGGTTAAGGAGGAGGGTTCGAAGGAGTGCTCTTGAAGGAGGAGAGGGAAGTGCGAGCACCTGTGGTGTATATTTCCATTTAATGTCCTTCTTTCTGAAAATGAACTACTTCATATTTATCGACCATAATCTGCATCTGCTGTCTATCAGCCCACGTCACTAATGTCCTTTTGTCGTCTCCTACATTCTTCCTCACCGTTTGCCTAATATGTGAAAACAAACTTCAATTGGACTTATGTCCAATTCACTTCCACAGATGAAAAACAAAAGAGGTTCCAACACTAATCTTTGAGACCCGCACATTCCTACCCACATTAGGTTAAATACAAGTTGGGGCCCAAATTGCCCACCGCTGTAAACACGCACAACTGCCGGGTTTCTTGTGTTTTTACCGGCACGGTCAATGACGTAGCCTCTTGAGCGAAATTCCGCTCTTTGGCTTTTTTTCCCCAGCGGACCAGAAGTCGGTCATAACGGGGACGGAGGTCGGTGATAAGCAGAGGTTCGCAGTCCAGAGGGGCGGTAGTTGGAGGCGGGCGGAGTGTCCACCGCTGTCAGTCAGCAGTGTAGCGCTGATGACCTCATCATAGCGCCGCGTCACCATGTCTCTCCCCTTCACTTAAAGGAAGATCAGCGCGATTCGTTAGGTTCGGCCCACTGGGCGGGCCACCGGGGAGGGTTTCAGCCGGGCAAGCGGCCTGGCACCCAAGAGGGGGTGCAGGGGGTACCAGGCTGCCTGTTGGCAGCCGGCCGAACCCGCGGGCATAATTGTCGGCCCGACTTGGCTGTCGGCCAGCAAAAAAAAAAGTTAGCGGCCGCGGCAGTGTGCTCTCCCCTTTAACAGGAGCCGCACCGCCATTTTACACACACTGCAAACACAGCGCACCGGCAGAAAAAGCTGCACTTGGCACCGTGTGGCAGGAGCAAGATTTTCCCGGTGGAATTTTGCCATCGGGGGGGAACATCGGCAGTACGCACTCTGACGACGCACTTAGGATGGATCGGCAATAGCGGAGCGGTTGGGGAGGGGTGGGGGGAGGGAGCAGGTCACGGCCGGGATACCACAGGTGCGGAATTTTCAAAATGGCAGTCATTACATGATAAGTCGGCGGCCATTGCACTCTGCAGTGTGCCCAGCAATCACGGACCTTACGGGAAGGGACAATTTCGGCCCTTCTTACTTATAGAGTCCTTTCAGGCAGAACATTTCTCCAACAGGAAAGTCAAGAAGGAAAACACTGACTTATAAAGACTCCAGGATCCATTCTTCCCCATACTGTACAGAACAGGAAAACACGAATCATCATTTCCTAAATAAATCGGCCTGAAATTCCTACACATCCACACTGCTCCACGGCAATAAAAACAATTTTAACTATTAATTTTAAGAGGAATGATTGCAAAGAGCACAGAATTTATCCTCTCCTGGATGTCGAGGGACTTAGAGGGGAGGATAAAGAAAAAAAGGGAAGCTTGTGTCATATACCGACGGCTAAATACTGGAGAATCTCTGGAAGAATATAGAAAGTTCAAAGGTAAAATTACAAAGGATATTAGGAATGCTAAGAGAGAGCATGAAAGATTCTTGGCTCGTAAAATTAAGGAAAACCCTAAGATGTTCTATAAATATATTAAGAGTAAGAGGGTAACTAAAGAATGGGTAGGGCCTATTAGTGACCATGAGGGCAATCTTTGTGTGGAGGCGGAAGATGTTGGGAGGGTTCTTAATGAATACTTTGCCTCTGTTTTCACAAAGGAAAGGGGCAATGCAGATACTGCTATCGAGGAGGAGTGTGATATTCTGGATGAAATAAACATAGTGAGAGAGGAGGTATTAAAGGGTTTAGCAGCTTTGAAAGTAGATAAGTCCCCAGGCCCGGATGAAATGCATCCCATGCTGTTGAGCGAAGCAAAAGAGGAAATAGCAGAGGCCTTGACCATCATTTTCAAGTCCTCTTTGGATCTGGGCATGGTGCCAGAGGATTGGAGGACTGCTAATGTAGTACCCTTGTTTAAGAAGGAGAAAGGGATAGGCCGAGTAATTACAGCCTGTCAGCCTAACCTCAGTGGTGGGAAAATTATTGAAAAAAATCATGAAGGACAGGATAAATCTACATTTAGAAAGCAAGGATTAATCAGGGACAGTCAGCATGGATTTGTTAAGGGAAGATCATGTTTGACTAACCTAATTGAATTTTTCCAGGAGGTAACCAAGAGGGTCGATGAGGGCAGTGCGTATGATGCAGTATATATGGACTTTAACAAAGCTTTTGATAAGGTCCCACATGGCAGACTGTTCACAAAGGTAAAAGCCCATGGGATCCAGGGCAAAGTGGCAAGTTGGATCCAAAATTGGCTCAGAGGCAGAAAGCAAAGAGGAATGGATGTTTTGTGACTGGAAGGATGTTCCCAGTGGTGTTCCACAGGGCTCAATACTGGGTCCCTTGCTTTTTGTGGTATACATTAATGATCTAGATTTGTATATAGAGGGTATGATTAAGAAGTTTTCAGATAACACTAAAATTGGCTGTGTGGTTGATACTGAAGAGGAAAGTCATGGACTACAGGCAGATATCAATCTACTGGTCAGGTGGGCAGAACAGTGGCAAATGGAATTTAATTCAGAAAAGTGTGAGGTAATGCACTTGGGGAGGGCTAATAAGGAAAGGGTATACACATTAAACGGTATGCCACTTAGAAGTGTAGATGAACAAAGGGACCCTGGAGTGCTTGTCCACAGATTCCTGAAAGTAGCAGGCCAGGTGGATAAGGTGCATACGGAATGTTTGCCTTTATTGGCTGAGGCATAGAATACAAGACCAGGAAGGTTATACTTAAATTGTATAATATACTGGTTAGGCCACAGCTAGAATACTGCGTGCAGTTCTGGTCACCATATTATAGGAAGGATGTGATTGCACTGGAGAAGGTGCAGAGGAGATTACGAGGATGCTGCCTGGACTGGAGAATCTTAGCAATGAGGACAGGTTGGATAGGCTGGGTTTGTTCGCCTTAGAGCAGAAGAGACAGAGAGGAGACCACATTGAGGTGTATAAAATTTTGAGGGGCCTGGATATAGTGGATAGTAAGGGCCGATTTCCCTTGGTGGAGGAGTCAATTACGAGGGGGCATAGTTTTAAGGTGGCTGGTGGAAGATTTAGAGGGGATTTGAGGGGGGCGGTTCTTTACGCAGAGGGTTGTAGGGGTCTGGAACTCACTGCCTGGAAGAGTGGTGGATGCAGAAACCCTCACCACATTTAAAAGGTGCTTGGATGGGCACTTAAAGTGCAGTAACCTGCAGGGTTACAGACCTAGAGCTGGTAAGTGGGATTAGACTGGATAACCTCTTGTTGGCTGACGCAGATACGATGGTAAGTACTGCAGGGAATCGAATAGGGCCAGGGTGATCTCCTGGACTAGTTTTGCTTGCCTGGATGGGTCGGAGAGAAATTTTCCCAGATTTAATTTCCCTAAATTGGCCTGAGTTTTTATCTGTTGTTTTTGCCTCTCCCAGGAGATCACATGTCTCCGGTTGGGGTGGAGTGTAGAATGTTTCAGTGTAAGGGGTGTCGCAGTTGTGTGGGGCGGACTGGTTGGGCTGGGTGCTCTTTACCTTTCCGCCATTGTTCATTGTTCGTAGGTTTATATGTAACCTTCAGGGCAGCTGACCGAGGGCCGTGCGGCTCTTTGTCGGCCGGCGTGGACACGATGGGCCAAAATGGTTTCTTTCTACGCTGTAAATTTCTATGTTTCTATGTTTCTAAATAGTGTCCTGACATTAAAAAAGAAAGACTTGCATTTATATAGTGACTTTCACAATCATCGGATGGCCCAAGGCGCTTACAGCCAATGAAGCACTTTTGGAGTGTAGTCACTGTTGTAATGTTGGAAACACAGCGGCTAATTTATGCACAACAAGCTCCCACAAACAGCAATGTGATAATGACCAGGTAATCCGTTTTTGTTATGTTGGTTGAGGGATAAATACTAGCCAGGTTACCTGCTCTTTTTCGAAATAGTGCTATGGGATCTTTTACGTCCACCTGAGAAAGCAGATGGGGCCTCGGTTTAACGTCTCATCTGAAAGACGGCACCTCCAACAGTGCAGCGCTCCTCAGTACTGCCTCTCTGACAGTGCAGCATTCCCTCAGTACTGTGCCAGTTACAGTGCAGTGCTCTCTCTTATGAAAGGGAAATCATGTTTGACAAATTTGCTGGAGTTCTTTGAGGATGTAACAAGCAGAGTGGATAAGGGGGAACCAGTGGATGTGGTATATTGGGATTTCCAGAAGGCACTCGATAAGGTGCCACATGAGAGGTTACAACACAAGATAAAAGCTCACGGGGTTGGGGCTAATATATTAGCACAGATAGAGGATTGGTTAATTAATAGAAAACAGAGAGTCGGGATAAATGGGTCATTTTCCGGTTGGCAAACAGTAACTAGTGGGGTGCCGCAGGGATCGGTGCTGGGGCCTCAACTATTTACAATTTATATTAATGACTTGGATGAAGGGACCGAGTGTAATGTAGCCAAGTTTGCTGATGATACAAAAATGGGTGGGAAAGAAAATTGTGAGGACACAAAATCTGTAAAGGGATATAGACAGGATAAGTGAGTGGGCAAAAAATTGGCAGATGGAGTATATTGTGGGAAAATGTGAGGTTATCCACTTTGGCAGAAATAATAGAAAAGCAAATTATAATTTAAATGGAGAAAAATTGCAAAATGCTGCAGTACAGAAGGACCTGGGGGTCCTTGTGCATGAATCACAAACAGTTAGTATGCAGGTACAGCAAGTAATCAGGAAGGCAAATGGAATGTTGGCCTTTATTGCAAGGTGGATAGAGTATAAAAGCAGAGAAGTCCTGCTACAACTGTACAGGGTATTGGTGAGGCCACACCTGGAGTACTGCGTACAGATTTGGTCTCCGTATTTAAGGAAGGATATACTTGCCTTAGAAGCTGTTCAGAGAAGGTTCACTAGGTTGATTCAGGAAATGAGGGGGTTGACTTAGGAGGATAGGTTGAGCCTATACACATTGGAGTTCAGAAGAATGAGAGGTGATCTTATTGAAACTTATAAGATAATGAGGGAGCTCGACAAGGTGGATGCAGAGAGGATATTTCCACTCATAGGGGAAACTAAAACTAGGGGACATAGTCTTAGAATTTAGGATTAGCATTAGGGTTTAAAACTAAGATGAGGAGGAATTTCTTCTCTGAGGGTTGTAAATCCCACGAGAGCTGTGGAGGCTGGGTCATTGACTATATTTAAGGTGGAGATAGACAGAGTTTTGAGCGATAAGGGAATAAAGGGTTATGGGGAGCGGGCAGGGAAGTGGAGCTGAGTCCATGATCGGATCAGTCATGATTTTATTGAATAGTGGAGCAGGCTCGATGGGCCAAATGGCTGACTCCTGCTCCTATTTCTGATGTTCTTAAAATCCAGGAACTCCTTCCCTAACACCTTCACCACACGGACTGCAGTGGTTCAAGAAGGCAGCTCACCACCATGAGAAGAAGGGCAATTGAGGATGGGCAATAAATGCCGGCTTTGCCAGCGATGCCCACATCCTGGGAACCAATAAAAAAAATTGAGCTGGGAGCAGGAATTCAAATGCAGGGAACAGGTCAACAAAATGCCCCTCCCCCCAGAAACACACACACGGGTTTATACAAACTGGCTGCTGTAAATTCAACCAAGCATTTCACAGGAACACTTGTAGATGAAAATGTTTGACTAAACGTTACTGGCTTTGTCTCATTTATAGGCACAGCAAGCTTCTCCACAGTATTACACATCTCCACAGTTAATATTTCATTGCTCCTGACACAAAAGAAGCTGAAATATTTAACTTGTAAAACACGTCCCTTTGATGTCAGTCACTACCAACAATTGCCGAGGTGAATAAATGGAGCAAGCAATATGCTGCTGACAACAAGTAAAAATCCTGGCTGGAGTTCAAAGGAGCTGCAGCTTTTGAACACAACACTGCAACGCTTCACATTGCTTTGTCAATTACCTCTGCTCCGTAAATGGGAAAAATATTTTACCATAAACTGATAAAAAAAAATGAATTGTGACGAGAATTGTGATGGAAAGCATTAAAAAAGCTGCACTTTCATCTAAGAAACACTGCTGTGTAAAAATGCGTCTTTGTATTTGGCGCTAAACACAAGCTATTTCCCAACAAGGAAATGTAAGAGCACCTTAAGAACATAAGAAATAGGAGCAGGAGTCGGCCATTCGGCCCCTCGAGCCTGCTCCGCCATTCAATAAGATCATGGCTGATCAGCGAACTCAACTCCACTTTCCCGCCCGATCCCCCAAGTCCAAAAATCTATCGATCTCCACCTCAAATATTCTCAACGATTAGCATCCACAGCCTGCTGGGATGAGAATTCCAGAGATTCACAACCATCTGAGTGAGGGGTCACAGTTTCAGGATAAGGGGCCGGCCATTTAGGACTGAGATGAGAAGGAATTTCTTTACTCAGAGGATGGTGAATCTTTGGAGTTCTCTGCCCCAGTGGGCTGTAGATACTCAAGGGGCCGCAATTCAGTGCAGCCAGAAAGCTGGTGGTGTTAAGGCTGTGCTTCCCCGGTTAGCGCTGCAATGTTTGCAGCAGCCATTGGATCCAAATTCAGCTTTTTGACCACAAAAAAGTTCCATTTTTATTAGCCCTGCAAAACTGAAAGTTTGCAGTCTTAATTGGGGCATTATTCCCACGGGAAATTCACCTTTAGGCCATTGCAGCACAGGCGCGAGGGAACGAGTGTATCGGTGCTGCAATGGAGAGAATGGTTGCGGCTCTGCAGGAGTGGACGGAGCATCTAGGTGCCGTCATATCTGGTGGCTTTGACACGCTGGTTGCTCGTTTTTCAGTCTCAGCGGGATGTCTCCCGAGACCTCGGTGCTGCTTTCGCGGTGGGTCCACCACGGGCCCTCAGATTGGTGGTGGTGGTATTGTGCTGCCCCTGGGGAGTGACTCAGGCTCCTCGAGCCAGGATACGGATGATGTGGTCCCTCCAGCTCGCAGCATTCCTGGCCCCAGACCTGTCACTCCGCCAGTGCCTCCGCGCATGGCCTCGCCCGAGCCAAGCCAGACTGAACCCTCCCAGGAGGGCGTTGACCAATCTCCAGTCGGCCCTTCCAGGCCCAAAGCCGCTCGAAGGCGTTGACACAGGGACCATAGCAGCCTCTGAGACCCATGAGGCAGCCACAGGGGAGACACTGAGGCGAAGTCGCAAGTTAGACACACAACGGTAGGCCACTTAATACTGTAGATGAACAAAGAGACCTTGGAGTGCTTGTCCACAGAACTCTTTTTGAGAGAAAATTAAATCATTAAATCATTAAATCGTGTCCCCCCCGATCTGGGGGGTGGGTGCACCAAACATTTCCAAGGCCCTTTTTTTTTTTGTGTGTTTTTTTTTAAAGTTTTTTTTTTGCGCACTAAAATCATATATTTTTTTTCCTCCAAGTGCCCCCTATAAAAGGGGAGGGGGACACGAAAAACACCGGCAATTAAAACAAATTAAACTTTAAAACATAAAATCAAATTAAAATTTGGTTGCCAGAGGTGACGATGCACTCCAGTCCCTCCGGCGCCCACCTCTCGCGGAAGGCCGCGAGCGTACCGGTGGACACCGCGTGCTCCATCTCCAAGGACACCCTGGCGCGGATGTAAGCGCGGAAGAGAGACAGGCAGTCGGGTTGAATGACCCCCTCGACCACCCGCTGCCTGGACCGGCTGATGGCACCCTTGGCCGTGCCCAGGAGCAGTCCTACGAGGAGGCCCTCGGACCTACCCGTTCCCCTCCGCACAGGGTGTCCAAAGATCAGGAGTGTGGGACTGAAGTGCAGCCAGAATTTCAGGAGCAGCCCCTTTAAATAATAAAACAGGGGCTGCAACCTCGCGCATTCCATAAAAACATGGAACACGGACTCTTCCAGACCGCAGAAATTGCAGGCGGCCTGGGAGTCCGTGAACCGGCTTAAAAATTTATTGCACGGGACTGCTCCGTGCACCACCCTCCAGGCCAAGTCCCCGATAAATACTGGGAGGACTCCCGCGTAGAGTGCCCTCCATCGGGGACCCCCGTGCTTGTCCACAGATCCCTGAAAGTAGCAAGCCAGGTGGATAAGGTGGTTAAGAAGGCATATGGAATGCTCACCTTTATTGGCCGAGGCATTGAATATATTAGCAGGGAGGTTATGCTTAAATTGTATAATACTTTGGTTAGGCCACAGCTGGAGTACTGCGTGCAGTTCTGGTCGCCGTATTGTAGGAAGGATGTGATTGCATTAGAGAGGGTGCAGAGGAGATTTACTAGGATGCTGCCTGGAATGGAGAATCTTAGTTATGAGGACAGATTGGGTAGGCTGGGTTTGTTCTCACTGGAACAGAGGAGGTTGAGAGGAGATCTCATTGAGGTGTACAAAATATTTAGGGGCCTGGACATAGTGGATATTAAGGGCCTATTTCCATTGGTTGAGGGGTTTATTATGAGGGGGCATAGTTTTAAGGTGGTTGGTGGAAGGTTTAGAGGGGATTTGAGGGGGGCTTCTTTACGCAGAGGGTTGTGGGGATCTGGAACTCGCTGCCTGGAAGAGTGGTGGATGCAGAAACCCTCACCACTTTTAAGAGATGGTTGGATGGGCACTTAAAGTGCAGTAACCTGCAGGGTTACGGACCTAGAGCTGGTAATTGGGATTAGACTGGTGACCTTTTGTTGGACGGAGCAGATATAATGGTAAGTACTGCAGGGAATAGAATACGGCCAGGGTGATCTCCTGGACTAGTGTTGATCGCCTGGATCGGTCGGAGAGGAATTTTCCCAGATTTTTCTCTCCCTAAATTGGCCTGGGTTTTTATCTGGTTTTTGCCTCTCCCAGGAGATCACATGGCTCCGGTTGGGGTGGAGTGTAGAATGTTTCAGTATAAGGGGTGTCGCAGTTGTGTGAGGCGGACTGGTTGGGCTGGGTGCTCTTTGCCTTTCCGTCATTGACCATAGGTTTATATGTAACCTTCAGGGCTGCTGACCGAGGGCCGTGCGGCTCTTTGTCGGCCGGCGCGGACACGATGGGCCGAAATGGCCTCCTTTTGCGCTGTAAATTTCTATGTTTCTATAAGATCATCAAAGGCAGTCCCTCGAAGTCGAGAATGATTTGCTTCCACTCAAAAAGTGAGTTCTCGGGTGGCTGAACGGTCCAATACAGGAATTACAGTCTCTGACACAGGTGGGGCAGACAGTGGTTAAAGGAAAGGGTGGGTGGGGAGTCTGGTATGCCGGGCGCTCCTTCCGCTGCCTGTGCTTGATTTCTGCGGGCTCTCGGCGAGGAGACTCGAGGTGCTCAGCGCCCTCCCGGATGCACTTCCTCCACTTAGGGCGGTCTTGGGCCAGGGACTCCCAGGTGTCAGTGGGGATGTTGCACTTTATCAAGGAGGCTTTGAGGGTGTCCTTGAAACGTTCCCTCTGCCCACCTGGGGCTCGCTTGCCGTGTCGAAGCTCTTAGTAGAGCGCTTGCTTTGGGAGTCTCGTATCGGGCATGTGGACGATGTGACCTGCCCAGCGGAGCTGGTCGAGTGTGGTCAGTGCTTCGATACTTGGGATGTTGGCCTGAGCAAGAACACTGACGTTGGTGCATCTGTCCTCCCAGGGGATTTGCAGGATCTTGCAGAGGCAGCATTGGTGGTATTTCTCCAGTGCTTTGAGGTTTCTGCTGGAAATAGTCCATGTCTCTGAGCCATACAGGAGGGCAGGTATTACTACAGCCCTGTAGACCACAAGCTTGGTGCCAGATTTGAGGTCCTGGTCTTCAAAAACTCTCTTCCTCAGGCGGCCGAAGGCTGCCCGGCACACTGGAGGCGGTGTTGGACCCTGTCGTCGATGTCTGCCCTTGCGGACAGTAGGCTCCCGCGGTATGGAAAATGGTCAACGTTGTCCGAGGCCTCACCGTGGATTTTGATAACCGCGGGACAGTGCTGTGTGGCATTGTCAGGTTGGTGGAGGACCTTTGTCTTAAGGATGTTTAGTGCAAGGCCCATGCTTTCGGTGAAGGTGCTGACGATGGCTTCCAGTTTGGCATCCGAGTTTGCACAGACACAAGATCCTTGTGACACCTCACTAGTTCCCGTTCATCTCTACTTTCTGTTTTCTGTCCTTAACCAATCCTCTATCAACCATGTTACTATATTATCCCCAACCCCATGAGCCCTTATCTTGCATAGCAAACTTTTATGTGACACCTTATCGAATACCTTTTGAAAATCCAAATATACGACATCCACTGGTTCCTATTTATCTACCCTGTTAGTTACATCCTCAAAAAGCTCTAATAAATTTGTTAAACACGATTTCCATTTCATAAATCCATGTTGACTCTGCACGGTTTATATACACACTGCCCAGTGCGGAACTGAGTCAGAGAGAACATCGAGGTCCTGGGTTCAATTTAATGCCAGGACACACTGGAGTGAATGGTTGTGGGAGCGTTGAGAAAGGACACGTGATAATATTTGAGGAGCAGATGGCCTTTCTCCTGTTGCAACCCAAGGCCTTGCCCGAATGATCCAGGACAAGGGATATAATGGGACTTACAGTGAAGAACAGGTTCAAGGTCTTGCAAATGAGTTTTGAGGAGATAGGTGCTAAATTAAAAAGCAGTGTAGTAACCTTGGGCTTACTCGTGGTGCTACACCTTCGAGGGAGGCAAATTGGATGCCTGAATGCACAGCTTGAAGGCTGGGGTGAAATGATTTGAGACCCCACGTCACTGGACGGCCCCTGCACGCAGAGGGCAGCTGATTGGAAAAATGGTTGGTGTTTCCCCAGCGACTTTACATCCATCGAATCCAACATTCTCAGTGTTACAGGTAATCGAACAATATGCCACTGCTCCCAGGTGAGATATTGCAATGTACAGTGAAGGGATTGGTTTGCCTAAAGACAAATACACGTTTCGACATGTTTCAACATTCCGAGGTTACACGAAGAACATTAAGCAAACCAGTTGGAAAGAGAAATATTGTTACACCTCTTTAACTAAATTTTGCAAAATGTAAAATAACTTAATTTGCAAGTTGTGTGTTTACTCAAAATTAATAAAAGAATGATCTGTGAGTTCATTATTCACAAACGTTATGATGAATTACGATTAGAATTGAAGACTCTCCCAGCACAGGTTGCTCAAAGAGCTTTGCAATGAATTAAACTATTCCTGCATGATGTACTGATTACAGTGTGGCTAAAGCATATAAAAGTGACGCAGACCTGGGAACTGTAAACATTCTGCATCAACAAGGCTGCACAAAGACACTCACACCTATACTTCCTTGCTCCATAGGATGGCAGTGTTGAGAATTATTGGTTTTCTCAGTGTTTTCCCATCTGTGGAAGTATCTTTGTGTCGAATGATATGTATTTCTTCTAACTGTCCAAAATTACCATTCTATTTTGCAGCTAATGGGAAGTTGGGCTAATGATGGGGATTAGCCGTGTCCGCCGGGGCTCAGTGGGCAGCACCCTCGTCTCTGAGTCACAAAGTTGTGGGTTCAAGTCCCACTCTGAGTGCAGTACTGAAGGAGCGCTGCACTGTCGGAGGGGCAGTACTGAAGGAGCGCTGCACTGTCGGAGGGGCAGTACTGTGGGAGTGCTGCACTGTTAGAGGGGCAGTACTGAGGGAGTGCTGCACTGTTAGAGGGGCAGTACTGAGGGAGTGCTGCACTGTCAGAGGGGTAGTACTGTGGGAGTGCTGCACTGTCAGAGGGGCAGTACTGAGGGAGTGCTGCACTGTCAGAGGGGCAGTACTGTGGGAGTGCTGCACTGTCGGAGGGGCAGTACTGAGGGAGTGCCGCACTGTTAGAGGGGCAGTACTGAGGGAGTGCCGCACTGTCAGAGGGGCAGTACTGAGGGAGTGCCGCACTGTTAGAGGGGCAGTACTGAGGGAGTGCCGCACTGTTAGAGGGGCAGTACTGAGGGAGTGTTGCACTGTTGGAGGGGCAGTACTGAGGGAGTGCCGCAATGTCAGAGGGGCAGTACTGAGGGAGTGCCGCACTGTCAGAGGGGCAGTACTGAGGGAGTGTTGCACTGTTGGAGATGCCATCTTTCAGATGAGACATTAAATCTGCTCTCTCAAGTGGAGGTAATAGATACCATGGCACTATTTCGAAGAAGAGCAGGGGAGTTATCTCCGGAATCCTGGGCCAATACTTAGCCCCCAACCAACATAACAGAAACAGATTGCTGTTTGTGGGAGCTTGCTGTACATAATTGACTGCCGCGTTTCCCACATCACAACAGCGAATACACTTCAAAAGTACTTCATTGGCTGTAAAGTGCTTTGGGACGTCTGTTGGTCGTGAAAGGCGCTATATAAATGCAAGTCTTTATTTCTAGTGCTGTGCCCACCTTGATCATGCTGAGCTGACCCTGCTTCATACTCGAGGTCAGTTTACAATCTACGGTTCCCAGTACGTGATGTGCTGGGTGTGGGAGGGGTCTATTCAGGACCAGTGACTCTGAAAGGGCTGCTGATCACCATTGGTTATGTTCCTGGACTGGTAATACAGAGAACATGGCAGGTTTGAGGACTTGAATTCAGCTTTATAAAAATCACTGGAAAGAAAAAGGTGAGACCATGGAGCGTTGTAAAACCCGATGGGTCTGCGATGGTCTTTATGAGGGAAGCCTGCCGGCATTTCCCGGACTGGCCTCTAGGTGACTCCAGGCCCACACCAACATGGGTGACTCTGAACTGAATATGAAGTGGCCAAGCAAGACACCCAGTTGTATCAAAATGTCTACAAAGAACACCACACTGACTGCAGTGCTTCGAGAAGAAGGCTCACCATTACCATTATAAATGGGTCGGCCATTTAAGACTGAGATGAGGAGGAATTTCTTCACTCAGAGGGTTGTGAATATTTAGAATTCTGTACCACAAAGCGCTGTGGTTGCTGAATTGTGGACTATATTCAAAGCTGAGATCGATAGATTTTTGACTCTCGGGGGATCAAGGGATATGGGGATCGGGCGGGAAAGTGGAGTTGAGGTCGAAGGTCAGCCATAACCTCATTGAATGGCGGAGCAGGCTCGAGGGGCCGTATGGCCTACTCTTGCTCCTATTTCTTATGTTCTTATGAGGCATCCATCCTGATACGTCCTTACTACACAGTATAAATGCACACGAGGCCCATGCTTGAGAGGTCAGTCTGTGACCTGTCCTTTATTCCTTAGCACTCAAGTGCAGGAAGTGGGTGGAGCTTCTCCTTTTATACCTGAAGGTCCAGGTTAGGAGTGTCTCCCACCTAGTGGTCAGTGTTCTCACGGTGTACAACTTAGGTCAGTTTATACATGGGTTACAATGCTGGTTGAATACATGACATCACCTCTCCCCCCAAAGTCTTATTGGGATCACAGGTTGAGTCTCTCTGGTGGTTTACGCTCCCTTGTAGAGCGCCTGAGTTGGGACTCCGGTTGTTGGGCGCTGGCCTGAGTGTCTGCTGTTTGCAGTGCCTCAGGCCTGTCCGGACTGCCCACAGTGACTGGGCTCTCCTCCCTTTGGTTCCGGTGTTTGGTCACCGATGGTGGAATGAACTCTATGTCGTGTTCTTCCTCTGCTTCTTCTATGGGGTTGCTGAACCTCCTTTTTGTTTGATCTACATGTTTGCGGCAGATTTGTCCATTGGTAAGTTTAACTACCAGAATCCTATTTCCCTCTTTGGCAACCACAGTGCCTGCGAGCCATTTGGGCCCTGCAGCGTAGTTGAGGACAAAAACAGAATCATTTACATCAATACATCGCGCCCTCGCATTCCTATCATGGTAGTGATATTGTGACTGGCGCCTGCTCTCGACAATTTCTTTCATGGTGGGGTGTATAAGGGATAATCGGGTTTTGAGCGTCCTTTTCATTAGTAGCTCTGCGGGTGGAACCCCTGTGAGCGAGTGTGGTCGGGATCTATAGGCCAACAGGAGGCGTGATAAGCGGGTTTGTAGGGAACCCCCTTGGAATCTGAGCATCCCCTGTTTGATTATCTGCACTGCTTGTTCTGCCTGGCCATTTGAGGCCGGCTTGAACGGTGCCGTTCTAACATGGTTAATTCCATTGCCTGCCATGAAGTCCTGGAATTCAGTGCTTGTGAAGCATGGCCCATTGTCGCTGACCAAGATGTCCGGTAGACCGTGGGCGGCAAACATTGCCCGGAGACTTTCTACCGTGGCAGAGGAAATGCTTGAATTTAAAATGTCACACTCAATCCATTTGGAGTAGGCGTCTACTACAACCAAAATCATTTTCCCCATGAAAGAACCTGCGTAGTCCACATGGATGCGTGACCAAGGCTTGGCGGGCCATGGCCAGGGGCTAAGGGGGGCTTCCCTGGGCGCATGGCCTAGCTGGGCACACGTGTTGCACCCGCGAACACAAAGTTCCAGATCTGCGTCTATCCCTGGCCACCAAACGTGTGACCTGGCAATTGCCTTCATCGTGACAATGCCCGGGTGCCCATTGTGGAGTTCTCTGATGAACACCTCTCTGCCCATCTGGGGCATGACTACGCGGTTTCCCCACAGTAGGCAATCGGCCTGAATCGAGAGTTCATCCTTGCGCCTGTGAAATGGTTTAAATTTCTCAGGGCATGCCCTGTACGTGGCTGCCCAGTCCCCATTCAGGACACATTTCTTGACTAGAGACAATAGCGGGTCTCTATTTGTCTAGACTTTAATCTGACGGGCTGTCACGGATGAGCCTTCGCTTCCGAAAGCTTCAACAGCCATGAACATCTCAGCACCATGCTCGGTAGCCCCCTCAGTGGTGGCTAGTGGGAGCCTGCTGAGTGCATCGGCGCAGTTTTCGGTGCCCGGTCTGTGCCGAATTGTGTCGTCATAGGCAGCTAACGTGAGTGCCCACCTCTGTATGCGGGCCGATGCGTTTGCATTTATGGCCTTGTTGTCGGCCAAAAGGGACGTTAGGGGTTTGTGATCTGTCTCCAGCTCAAATTTCCTGCCAAACAGGTACTGGTGCATTTTCTTTACCGCATATACACATGCGAGCGCCTCCTTTTCTACCATCCCGTAGCCCCTTTCTGCCTGGGACAGACTCCTGGAGGCATAAGCTACCGGCTGTAATTGACCCTTGGCATTGACATGCTGCAACACACACCCGACACCATAGGACGACGCATCGCACGTTAACACAAGTTTCTTACATGGGTCATATAGCGTTAACAGATTGTTGGAACATAACAAATTGCGTGCTCTATTAAAAGCCCTTTCCTGGCTGTCCCCCCAGACCCATTCGCGACCTTTGCGTAGGAGCACATGTGGCGGCTCTAGCAGCGTGCTCAATTTGGGAAGAAAGTTACCAAAAGAGTTCAGGAGCCCCAGGAACGAATGCAGCTCCGTCGTGTTACGGGGTCTGGGTGCTCTCTGGATCGCTTCCGTCTTGGATGCAGTAGGGCTGATCCCGTCTGCTGCTACCCTCATCCCCAGGAATTCTACCTCTGGAGCTAGGAGGACGCACTTCGCCTTTTTCAGTCGCAGACCTACCCGGTCCAGTCTGCATAGCACCTCCTCCAGGTTGTGGAGGTGTTCTTCAGTATCGTAACCCGTAATGAGGATGTCGTCCTGAAAAACCACCGTCCCTGGAATCGACTTAAGGAGGCTTTCCATATTTCGTTGGAAGATCGCGGCAGCCGAACGAATCCCGAACGGACATTTGTTGTACTCAAACAACCCCTTGTGTGTCGTGATGGTGGTCAGCTCCTGGGTCATGTAAGCTGAGGTCAGGTCCAATTTTGAAAAAAGTTTGCCACCGGATAGCGTCGCAAAGAGGTCCTCCACTCTCGGTAACGGGTACTGGTCTTGGAGTGACACCCGATTGATGGTGGCCTTGTAATCGCCACATATCCTGACCGACCCATCCGCCTTGAGCACCAGCACAATCGGGCTCGCCCAGTCACTGAATTCGACTGGCGAGATGATGCCTTCCCTCAACAGGCGGTCCAATTCGCCTTCTATCTTTTCTCGCATCACGTATGGCACCGCTCTGGCCTTGTGGTGTACTGGTCTGGCGTCCGGGTTTATGTGAATCACTACTTTGGCCCCCATGAAAGTGCCAATGCCAGGTTGAAATAATGAGTCAAATTTGTCCAGGACCTGTGAGCATGATACTCGCTCCACAGAGGAAATTGCATTGACATCGCCCCATTTCCAGTTCATGACAGCAAGCCAACTCCTCCCCAGTAGTGCGGGACCATCCCCTGGGATAATCCAGAGTGGCAACCTGTTCTCCGAATCTTTTTGGGTCACGACTACCGTGGCGCTGCCTAGCACCGGAATGATCTGCTTTGTGTAAGTCCGTAGCTGGGCATCAATCGGCGATAATTTTGGCCTCCTGGCCTTGGATGCCCACAACTTTTCGAACTGTTTGATACCCATCAGGGACTGGCTGGCACCCGTTTCTAACTCCATTGATACTGGGATGCCATTGAGGAGCACTTTCATCATTATCAGTGGCGTCCTGGTGTATGAACTGTATGCGTGCTCCACATGAACTCGCTGAACTTCAGCTTCCAGCGATTTCCCCCAGTGTCCATTTCTGCAATTTCTGCAGGTATTTTGCTCATCTCTGCAAACTCCGGCTGAATGTATGCCTCCACGCCTCCAGCATGAGTTGCGGTTTGAAACAAAAGGTCCCTTGCCAGTCGATCGTTCCTGACTGCCCCTGTTATTGTCCTTGAGTGCACCATTAACAGGTGTTGATGGCCCCATTACTGGCCGCATTGTCCCTTGCAATGGCGTGAATCGCTGTTCAGCTTGACATTGTCTCTGTCGAACTCCCCCTCTGGGTTCGACTACATGTTGGGGCATGCCTGACTGCCCTTGTCTGCCTGGAGAACTGTGTGCTGCTTTAACAATGTTGAATCTCTGTCCCAACCATTCCTTAACACAGTACCTCTCGTCTGTTCTGCTAGTGGCCATGCTCGCGTGGTTTAAATCCCAGTTTCTTGTCGCCATTGATACGTCCTTACTACACAGTATAAATGCACACGAGGCCCATGCTTGAGAGCAGGTCAGTCTGTGACCTGTCCTTTATTCTTTAGCACTCAAGTGATGAAGGTGGGTGGAGCTTCCCCTTTTATACCTGAAGGTCCAGGTTAGGAGTGTCTCCCACCTAGTGGTCAGTGTTCTCACGGTGTACAACTTAGGTCAGTTTATACATGGGTTACAATGCTGGTTGAATACATGACACTTCCAAGACCTCTAGACTTGACTATTCCATATCCCTTGGCCATCCTCCATAAACTTCAGCTCCTTAAAACGCTGTTTCTTGTATCCAATCACACACCAATTTCCATTCACTTATTACCCTTGTGCTCACTGATCTACACTGGCTTCTGGTTCGCCAATGCATTCAATTTTAAATTTTCATCCTCGCATTTAAACCCTTCACAGACTTGCTTTTCCTTATTTCTGTAACCTCCGCTAGCCCTACAACCCTCCCTCCGAGAATTCTGCATGCCTCTTGACGGCCTGCTTGATATCCTAGTCAGCGACAATGGGCCGTGTTTCACCAGTGCTGAATTCAAGGAATTCATGACCCGCAATGGGATCAAACATATCACATCTGCCCCGTTCAAGCCCGCATCCAATGGCCAGGAAGAACAGGCAGTTCAGACCATCAAGCAAAGCTTGAAACGTGTGTCAGAAGGCTCCCTGCAGACCCAACTGTCTCGAGTTCTGCTCAGCTACCGCACCAGACCCCACTCACTCACCAGGGCTCCCCCAGCCGAGCTGCTCATGAAAAGGGCTCTCAAAACAAGGCTCTCCCTTGTCCACCCTGATCTCCATGATCATGTCGAGGGCATGCGGCATCAACAAAGTATGTACCATGATCGCGCAAATTTGTCACGCGATATTGAAGTCAATGATCCAGTGTTTGTACTCAATTATGGACATGGTCCCAAATGGCTCGCTGGCACGGTCATAGCCAAAGCAGGGAGTAAGGTGTTTCAGGTCAAATTGGCCAATGGACTAACGTGCAGAAAGCATTTGGACCAAATCAAATTGCGGTTCACTAACAGCTACGAGCAACCTGAAGAGGACACCACCAACTTTGACCCTCCAACACACACACACACACACACAAAGTGGCAACTGACATTGTGGTTGACCACAAATCCAAACTCACCATCCCCAAGGTCGGCTGCCCAGCAGACCAGTGAAGAACCAACCAACTCACCCACACCTGCATTTGTACCGAGACGATCGACTAGCCCAGATCGTCTCACCCTGTAACTCAGTGTACTATTGACTTTACGAGGGAGTGATGTTATGTATTTAACCCTTGGCAACCTGTATCACACCACCACCAGAGGGCCTACCTGTTGGAGTCCCAAGGGATCCCAGCATCCCTTGGGAGCACTGTATATAAGCAGGCCACCCACGCGGTACCTGCACTCGGGAGTCTAATTAAAGGAGCTAAGGTCAGACTTACTCATTGCTTACAGTACTCAGTTTCATCCTTTATTATGAGCGTAACAGGTAGAACCTGCCACTATTGTCTGAGCTTCATGTCGTGGATTTGCCCCAGGTGAGAGTTAACCCAAATTCTCATCTCCAGTTGATGTGCAGTGCGGCACTCATACAGAAGGAACGTTTGAAGGGAGATAATACCATACAGAAGTTTTCTATTCATTTAAAGGGAAATAATATCATGAAACAAAATTCAAAAGAATGAATATGTTGTGAATGTAATCTTTATTTATACAGAAGGTAGTTTTGCCAGCTATGCATTACTTTCCTGAACAAAGGTGTGGAAATTATGATGAAACTTTATAAAATACTGGTTCGGCCTCAACTGGAGTATTGTGTCCAATTCTGGGCACCCCACTTTAGGAAGGATGTGAAGGCCTTAGAGAGGGTGCAGGAAAGATTTCCGAGAATGATTCCAGGGATGAGGGACTTCAGTGATGTGGATAGACTGGAGAAGCTGGGGTTGTTCTCTTTGGAGCAGAGAAGGTTGAGAGGAGATTTGATCGAGGTGTTCAAAATCATGAGGGGTCTGGACAGGGTAGATCGAGAGAAACAGTTCCCATTGGTGGAAGGGTCGAGAACCAGAGGACACAGATTTAAGGCGATTGGCAGAAGAACCAAAGGCGACATGAGGAAAAACGTTTTTACGCAGCGAGTGGTTAGGATCTGGAATGCGCTGCCTGAGAGGGTGGTGGAGGCAGACTCAATCGTGGCTTTCAATAGGGAACTGGATAAGTATCTGAAGGAAAACAATTTCAGGGCTACGGGGAAAAGGCGGGGGGAGTGGGACTGGCTGAGAATCATAGAATCATAGAAATTTACAGCACGGAAGGAGGCCATTCGGCCCATCGTGTCCGTGCCGGCCGACCAAGAGCTACCCAGTCTAATCCGACTTTCCAGCTCTTGGTCCGTAGCCCTGTAGGTTACGGCACTTCAGGTGCACATCCAAGTACTTTTTAAATGCGATGAGGGTTTCTGCCTCTACCACCCTTTCAGGCAGTGAGTTCCAGACCCCCACCACCCTCTGGGTTTGAGAATCGGCACAGGTTTGACGAGCTGAATGGCCACCTTCCGTGCTGTAACCATTTTATGATTCTATGATAAGAGGAATCCCTTACTCAAACCTGTTATTTTAACATTTATGAAACAAGGATATCTAGAGATTATTTCTGGAAGATTTATTTCATACTCTATAAGCAAATTTTGAGACTCTCGCCTCACATAATTTAGAAATGCCTGAAAAAACAGAACGGCCATGTTTATTCAAGAAGAGCAATCTGTTTGCCGCTATATCAAAAGGCAATCCCGAAAGTAATGAGAGTCGGTGAAGTGTTCTGATTCTTAACAACAAAAATAATTGGGTTTGAACTTTAACTAATTTGGGAAACAGGAATTATCAGTACTCATCATGCAGAAACATTTGCATGCATTTAACGGAGTTTTGTATTGATGAGGTTATCAGTTCAACAGTTAATAGGCATTCAGAGGTGGACCTATTTGCTTAGTGAGCATTTATGCTGCACTAAACCAGTTTGTGTTTCAGTAAAGGCCTCCAACCATTTGACTCAATAATGGAAGATTTTGGAAACATATTATTGCTTGATTCTATAGATGGTAGTACAACAATAGTCTCTATTACTTCTGGTAATGCAATAAAAGAGAAATCCATTCTCAAGTTTAAGAACTTGGAGCAGGAGCAGGCCATTCGGCCCCTCGAGCCTGCTCTGCCATTCAATAAGATCATGGCTGATCTTCTACCTCAACTGCACTTTCTCGCCCGATCCCCATATCCCTTGATTCCCTCAGTGTCCAAAAATCTATCGATCTCAGCCTTGAATATACTCAACGACTGAGCATCCACAGGCCTCTGGGGCAGAGAATTCCAAAGATTCATCACCCTCTGAGTGAAGAAATTTCTCCTCATCTCAGTCTTAAATGGTCGACCCCTTCTCCTGAGACTGTGACCTCTGGTTCTAGACTCCCCAGCCCGGGGGAAACATCCTCCCTGCATCTACCCTGTCAAACCCTGTAAGAATGTTGTATGTTTGAGGAACTATGCCAACAATCTAACTCTCCCACAAAGCACTGTCAATCAAAGTGCATAATTGCTTCACAAAATGGATTTATGAAGGGGAAGTCAGGTTTGACAAATTTGCTGGAATTCTTTGAGGATGTAACGAACAGGGTGGATAAAGGGGAACCAGTGGATGTGATGTATTTGGACTACAAGAAGGTATTTGACAAGGTGCCACATAAAAGGTTACTGCACAAGATAAAAGTTCTCGGAGTTGGGGGTAATATATTAGCATGGATAGAGGATTGGCTAACCATCAGAAAACAGAGAGTCGGAATAAATGGTTCATTCTCTGGTTGACAACCAGTAACTAGTGGGGTGCCACAGGGATCAGTGCTGGGACCCCAACTATTTACAATCTATATTGACTTGGAAGAAGGAACCGAGTGTAACGTAGCCAAGTTTGCTGACGATACAAAGATGGGAGGAAAAGCAATGTGTGAGGAGGACACAAAAAAATCTGCAAAAGGACATAGACAGGCTAAGTGAGTGGGCAAAAATTTGGCAGATGTAGTATAATGTCGGAAAATGTGAGGTCATGCACTTTTTCAGAAAAAAATCAAAGAGCAAGTTATTATTTAAATGGCGAAAGATTGCAAAGTGCTGCAGTACAGCGGGACCTGGGGGTACTTGTGCATGAAACATAAAAGGATAGTATGCAGGTACAGCAAGTGATCAGGAAGGCCAATGGTATCTTGGCCTTTATTGCAAAGGGGATGGAGTATAAAAGCAGGGATGTCTTGCTACAGCTATACAGGGTATTGGTGAGGCCACACAAGGAATACCATGTGCAGTTTTGGTTTCCATATTTACGAGAGGAATACTTGCTTTGGAGGCAGTTCAGAGAAGGTTCACTCGGTTGATTTCAGAGATGAGGGGGTTGACTTCTGAGGAAAGGTTGAGTAGGTTGGGCCTCTACTCATTTGAATTCAGAAGAATGAGAGGTGATCTTATTGAAATGTATAAGATTATGAGGAGGCTTGACAAGGTGGATGCAGAGAGGATGTTTCCACTGATGGGGGAGACTAGAACTAGAGGGCATGATCTTAGAATAAGGGATCACCCATTTAAAATTGAGACGAGGAGAAATTTCTTCTCTCAGAGAGTTGTAAATCTGTGGAATTTGCTGCCTCAGAGAGCTGTGGAAGCTGGGACATTGAATAAATTTAAGACAGAAATAGACAGTTTCTTAAATGATAAGGGGTTATGGGGAGCGGGCGGGGAAGTGGAGCTGAGTCCATGATCGGATCAGCCATGATTGTATTAAATGGCGGAGCAGGCTCGAGGGGCTGTATGGCCTACTCCTGCTCCTATTTCTTATGTTCTTATGTTAAATATGTATTTGTTTATAAACCTTTGAAAACTTAAAGCAAGAAAGCTTTCGATGACTTATTTTCCTCACAGGAATCCCACATCAATAATCCCAGTAACGGTCACTTGACAGCTCACATTTTATACGATACAGGATATATTTTACGCTGCCAGTGCAGAGATTCAGTGAGCACAAGTTGACTTTGGGAATCTCAGTGTGGCGGTCAGTGGGCCCTGCAGTGTTTCTCTGTCCAATCTGCGCGGCACACTGTCCCCAGGCCCACATTCCCAATCCGTTCTCCTGCCCGGCAAAGCTCTGGAACAGGAAAATGGATTTGTGAAAGACTTCCTTATGTCTTAAAATAACATCAGCAAAGCAAATCTACGGTCGTGCAGCTCTTGTGTTGGTTTGTGTTCTAAGTACACTGTCAGTACAATTATACAGGAACCACAGAGTAAGCTGTGAGGTACAATACTTTTGTATTTCTCAGCAGTAATGCAAAGCCATGCATGGCTGTAAGACTGAAAGCCCACACTGAGTGGGCAATGTGACCTTTAGATGCACAGCAGGTCTCCAACTGTGCACAACAAAAGGAGACAGAATACCAACAGACCCAGAGGAAGGGTCATCCAGTGAATAAACAACAGTCAAGGCTGTCTCGAGAATCTCCTTACAAATGTTTCTATCCGAATCAAAATCTCTTTTTGTAGCACAAGAGGGTACTCTGATTCAGTATATAGACATCTATTCATGGTGCTGTGGTCCTTGTGGTAAATCAAATTATTTTAAAGATAAGCTTTTTCAGATGGAGAAAGAAAAAGAAAGAATTTCTCGTAATGTGATGTGGGCCTCGGTGGGTCCGTGGCGGGCGATGTCAGTGGTGGGTCCCAGCCCACCGTCCACAATGATTTTCCCCTGATTGGGCAGCCCATTTGCCAGCCAACTGAAGGAAGCGGATCTGATGATGTCATTTGATGACGCGACATCAGCTGGCTTCCTTAAAGGGGCTACGCCCACGTTGCTTTTGACAGTTGTGCTGTCAGTGTTCTACAGCATTGAGGTGCTGCACACACTGACCATCAGCACAGAGGGACAAGTCTGCACCCAGGCTCTCCCATCACTCCCTCCTGATGCTTATGGAGGGAGTCACAGCACGCAGGGAGGTTCTCTTCCCTTCTGATGGGTGGAAGAGACCTCCCCAGGAGACCAACTGCATGGGAGGTGAAAGACAGACAGAGAAAGAGAGAGAGAGAAAGAGAGACACACAGACAGAGACAGAGAGAGACAGAGACAGAGAGAGTGAGAGAAATAGAGAGAGAGAGCAAGATAGAGACAGAGAGAGAGAGAGTGAGAGAAAGACAGAGTGTGAGAGAAAGACAGAGAGAGAGTGAGAGAGAGAGACAGAGAGAGAGAGACAGATAGAGAGAGTGAGAGAAACAGAGAGAGAGAGAGAGAGAGCGAGATAGAGACAGAGAGAGAGAGAGTGAGAAAGACAGAGAGAGAGCGCGCGAGAGAGAGACAGAGAGAGAGAGTGAGAGAAAGACAGAGAGAGAGCGAGAGAGAGCGAGAGGGAGACAGAGAGGGAGAGACAGAGAGGGAGAGACAGAGAGGGAGAGGGAGAGACAGAGAGGGAGAGACGGAGAGAGAGAGAGAGGCAAAGAGAGAGAGAGAGAGAGTGTAAGACAGAGACAGACAGATAGACAGAGAGACAGAGAGACAGAGAGACAGAGAGTAGAGAGTGAGAGAGACAGAGAGAGAGTAGAGAGTGAGAGAGACAGTGAGAGAGACAGAGAGACAGAGAGAGAGTAGAGAGTGAGAGAGACAGTGAGAGAGACAGAGACAGAGAGAAAGACAGAGAGAAAGACAGAGAGAAGAGAGTGAGAGAGACAGAGAGAGAGACAGAGAGAAAGACAGACAGTAGACAGAGAGACAGAGAGAGAGACAGCGAGAGAGAGAGACAGAGAGAGTGTCAGAGAGGACATACATTGTTGTTGGACCTTCCACAGGCTCAGAACAGCTTACAGGATTTCACAATGAAATAATTGTTGTTGCTGTTGTTGTTATGTCGGGAAACACAGCACGGCAAGATCCCACAGACAGCAGTTTGATGACTGACCGATGATTGTGTTTTTTGATGGTGTTGCTTCAGATGAACATTGACCAGGGCACCAGGAGATCAGCAAGATGGTAGGCAAGTAGCAGCAGTTGTAGGTCGGTATCTGGTATTTAGCAGTACAGGGGACGTGGATTTAATTCTCTAAGGGCTGGGTGATCTTGTGCTTTGGTATCAATGTAGGTTCTCCTGGGATTTGGTGGCCTGGGCGATGGTTTTGGAGCTGTGTAACACTGTGGTGGAGCAACTGGTGTTTTGTAGCTTGGGTTCAAGGACACCCTCAAAGCCTCGCTGATAAAGTGCAACATCCCCACCGACACCTGGGATTCACTGGCCAAAGACCGCCCTAAGTGGAAGAAGAGCATCCGGGAGGGCGCTGAGCACCTCGAGTCTCGTCACCGAGAGCATGCAGAAACCAAGCGCAGGCAGCGGAAGGAGCATGTGGCAAACCAGACTCCCCAGACTGCAATTCCCATATTGAACTGTACAGCCACCTGAGAACTCATTTTTAGAGTGGAAGCAAGTCTTCCTCGATTCCAAAGGACTGCCTACGATGATGATAATGTTAACATTGAGGGAACGATGAAAGCATGGACCCAACTTGATGGAGGGGGGGGGGGGGGGGGTAAGTGTCCCAGGTCTGGCTTCACTGATTTGTAACTTTCTAAGAGATCTCTTTAAACTCTGAAAGTGATGTTTTGCGAAAGTCTCCAGAGGGAGAGGGAGAGAGAGAAAGGAGGAGGGAGAAAAAGAGAGAGTGAGTGGGAAATGGATAGGGAGAGAGAGAAAACAGAGAGAGAAATAGGAGGGAGAAAGAAAAAGAGAGAACGAGAGAGTGCGTGTCAGGGGGATTTTAACTCCGTCTACCCAGCAGAAACCACACGGTATGGGAGTTAAAATCGAAGCAGTTGGTTTTCGGTCCAGCCGTCATTTTCCGACCGCTGGTTCAATGAGGCATCCACTTGACCCAGTCTCACGAGTATATTTAAGTCAAGGTCCAATAAATAAATAGGAGCCCTATGTCATTGCATGGCCCTGGACAACACGCTGCTGTGGATGCAGAGTATCGGCGGGGCAGGGACATTTATCAAAGGCCAAGACTCGAAATGCAGTTTATCGATATTTTGATTGGGTTTCTTTATGAAAAGCAATATCGAGGATTGTAATTTACAGTCAGTTCTTCAACATTAAGATTGCAGCCAGTCAGTAACATAAAAGATGGCGGAAGAATAATATTAGAGATTTATTTATTTATTTCTCCATTTAAGACGAGCAATTGATTAAGGAAAGGGTGGGATTGGGAGGTAAATTTATCATGAATTGGATAATTATTGATCCCTTTAAAGATCAATACAATGACCTGAGAGAAACAATGATACCAGAAAAAGTACTGGAATCGGGCAGCACAGGAGAAAATAATATCTTTAAAATTTAACATGAAATGAAATATTAATTGTGACTGAAAGATGAAAATGTGAATGGAAGGCTGAGCGAAGTTAATGTTGGAGCTGGGAGAGTTATTTAATGCGGAAAAGATAGTACGGGAGAAAGTAACATTTCACACCACTGGAATTAATTATTAATGGTGAGCAAGGACAGTGCTAAAGTCACAGGTTAAAGATGAAAGGCGGGGGGTGAGGCCGGGAGGGGGTGAGGGCGGGCAGAGAGTGAGGCGGGGGGGGGGGGTGAGGGAGGGTGGGGGCTGAGGCCGGGAGGGGGTGAGGGCGGGCAGGGGCTCGGGAGAAGCAGTTATTTATTTATTTATCGAGTAAGGAATGGGAGAAAATAAACTTTCATGTTTCAAATTTTAAATTGCACGAACTTAAGAATGGAGATTTATCGATTAAATGTTAGCAACATATAAAATGAAAAATAAAGCTAATAAAAAAAAAGAACTTGCATTTATAGAGCACCTTTAATACAGAATAAACATGCCAAGGTGCTCCGCAAGTCGCGAATCAGTGAACATGAGCTAAAGGCGGCAATATTAGAAGAGGGGGTCAGATGCTTGCAGAGAGCGATGGATTTTAAAGAGGAGAGGGACATGGAGAGGTGCAGGGATTTAAGGTAGGGATTCCAGAGTTTGGGCCCGAGACTCTTCAAAGCCTGATCATCAATGAGGGACTGAAGGGGATGCACCAGAAACCATAGTGAGGAAACATAGAAAATAGGAGTAGGCCATTCGGCCCTTCGAGCCTGCACCACCATTCAATAAGATCATGGCTGATCATTCCCTCAGTACCCCTTTCCTGCTTTCTCTCCATACCTTCAGCCGCAAGGGCCATATCTAACTCCCTCTTGAATATATCCAATGAACTGGCATCAACAACTCTTTGTGGTCGGGAATTCCACAGGTTAACAACTCTGAATGAAGAAGTTTCTCCTCATCACAGTCCTAAATGGCCTACCCCTTATCCTAAGAATGTGTCCCCTGATTCTGGACTTCCCCATCATCGGGAACATTCTTCCCGCATCTAACCTGTCCAGTCCCACAGAATCTTGTAAGTTTCTATGAGATCCCCTCTCATCCTTCTAAACTCCAGTGTATAAAGGCCCAGTTGATCCAGTCTTTCCTCATATGTCAGTCCTGATTCCGGGAATCAGTCTGGTGAACCTTCGCTGCACTCCCCCAATAGCAAGAACGTCCTTCCTCAGATTAGGAGACCAAAACTGATAACAATATTCCAGCTGAGGCCTCACCAAGGCCCTGTACAACTGCAGTAAGACCTCCCTGCTCCGATACTCAAATCCCCTCGCTATGAAGGCCAACATACCATTTGCCTTTTTCACCGCCTGCTGTACCTGCATGTCAACTTTCAATGACTGATGGACCATGACACCCAGGTTTCGTTGCACCTCCCCTTTTCCTAATCTGCAGCCATTCAGATAATATTCTGCCTTTGTGTTTTTGCCCCAAAGTGGATAACCTCGCATTTATCCACATTATACTGCATCTGCCATGCATTTGCCCACTCACCAAACCTGCCCAAGTCACCTTGCAGCCTTTTAGTGTCCTCCTCACAGCTCACACCGCCACCCAGTTTAGTATCATCTGCAAACTTGGAGATATTACACTCAATTCCTTCATCTAAATCATGAATATATATTGTAAAGAGCAGGGGTCCCAGCAATGAGCCCTGCGGCACTCCACGAATCACTGCCTGCCATTTTGAAAAGGACCCGTTTTTCCCGACTCTCTGCTTCCTGTCTGCCAACCAGTTCTCTATCCACGCCAGTACATTACCCCCAATACCATGTGCTTTGATTTTGCACACCAATCTCTTGTGTGGGACCTTGTCAAAAGCCTTTTGAAAGTCCAAATACACCACATCCACTGGTTCTCCCTTGTCCACTCTACTAGTTACATCCTCAAAAAATTCCAGAAGATTTGTCAAGCATGATTTCCCTTTCATAAATCCATGCTGACTTGTCACTGCTTTCCAAATGTGCTGCTATTTCATAGAAACATAGAAACATAGAAAATAGGTGCAGGAGCAGGCCATTCAGCCCTTCTAGCCTGCACCGCCATTCAATGAGTTCATGGCTGAACATGAAACTTCAGTACCCCATTCCTGCTTTCTCGCCATAACCCTTGATCCCCCGAGTAGTAAGGACTTCATCTAACTCCCTTTTGAATATATTTAGTGAATTGGCCTCAACTACTTTCTGTGGTAGAGAATTCCACAGGTTCACCACTCTCTGGGTGAAGAAGTTTCTCCTCATCTCGGTCCTAAATGGCTTACCCCTTATCCTCAGACTGTGACCCCTGGTTCTGAACTTCTCCAACATTGGGAACATTCTTCCTGCATCTAACCTGTCTAAACCTGTCTGAATTTTAAACGTTTCTATGAGGTCCCCTCTCATTCTTCTGAACTCCAGTGAATACAAGCCCAGTTGATCCAGTCTTTCTTGATAGGTCAGTCCCGCCATCCCGGGAATTAGTCTGGTGATTCTTCGCTGCACTCCCTCAATAGCAAGAATGTCCTTCCTCAAGTTAGGAGACCAAAACTGTACACAATACTCCAGGTGTGGCCTCACCAAGGCCCTGTACAACTATAGCAACACCTCCCTGCCCCTGTATTCAAATCCCCTCGCTATGAAGGCCAACATGCCATTTGCTTTCTTAACCGCCTGCTGTACCTGCATGCGAACCTTCAATGACTGATGTACCATGACACCCAGGTCTCGTTGCACCTTCCCTTTTCCTAATCTGTCACCATTCAGATAATAGTCTGTCTCTCTGTTTTTACCACCAAAGTGGATAACCTCACATTTATCCACATTATACTTCATCTGCCATGCATTTGCCCACTCACCTAACCTATCCAAGTCACTCTGCAGCCTAATAGCATCCTCCTCGCAGCTCACACTGCCACCCAACTTAGTGTCATCCGCAAATTTGGAGATACTGCATTTAATCCCCTTGTCTAAATCATTAATGTACAATGTAAACAGCTGGGGCCCCAGCACAGAACCTTGCGGCACCCCACTAGTCACTGCCTGCCATTCTGAAAAGTACCCGTTTACTCCTACTCTTTGCTTCCTGTCTGACAACCAGTTCTTAATCCACGTCAGCACACTACCCCCAATCCCATGTGCTTTAACTTTGCACATTAATCTCTTGTGTGGGACCTTGTCGAAAGCCTTCTGAAAGTCCAAATATACCACATCAACTGGTTCTCCTTTGTCCACTTTACTGGAAACATCCTCAAAAAATTCCAGAAGATTTGTCAAGCATGATTTCCCTTTCACAAATCCATGCTGACTTGGACCTATCATGTCACCATTTTCCAGATCCTCATTACTTCTGTTTGGTGATCTGTACACAACTCCCACTAGCGTTTCCTGCCCTTTGGTATTCCGCAGTTCCACCCATACCGATTCCACATCATCTTTAATAAATGATTCCAACATTTTCCCCACTACTGTGTCAGACTAACCGGTCTATAATTACCCGTTTTCTCTCTCCCTCCTTTTTTAAATAGTGGTGTCACATTAGCTCCAGTCCATAGGAACTGATCCACAGTCGACAGAGTGTTGGAAAATGATCACCAATGCATCCACTATTTCTATGGCCACGTCCTTAAGTACTCTGGGATGCAGACTATCAGGCCCCGGGGATTTATCGGCCTTCAATCCCATCAATTTCCCTAACACAATTTCCCGCTTTATAAGGATATCCTATAGTTCCACCTTCTCACTAGACCCTCGTTCCCCTGGTATTTCTGGAAGGTTATTTGTGTCTTCCTTCGTGAAAACAGAACCAAAGTATTTGTTTAACTGGTCCGCCGTTTCTTCGTTCCACATTATAAATTCACCTGAATCTGACTGCAAGGGACCTATGTTTGTTTTCACTAATCTTTTTCTCTTCACAGAAGCTTTCTATAGAAGCTTTTGCAGTCAGTTTTTATGTTACCAGCAAGCTTCCTCTCATACTCTATTTTCCCCCTCCTAATTTGTCCTCCTCTGCTGTATTACAAAATTCTCCCAGTCCTCAGGTTTGCTGCTTTTTCTGGCCAATTTATATGCCTCTTCCTTGGATTTAACACTATCCTTAATTTCTCTTGTTAGCCACGGTTGGGCCACCTTCCCCCTTTTATTTTTACTCCAGACAGGGATGTACAATTATTGAAGTTCATCCATGTGATCTTTAAATGTTTGCCATTGCCTATCCACCGTCAACCCTTTAAGTATCACTCGGCAGTCTATTCTAGCCAATTCACGTCTCATACCATCGAAGTTACCTTTCCCCAAGTTCAGGACTTTCGTCTCTGATTTAACTGTGTCACTCTCCATCTTAATAAAGAATTCGATCATATTATGGTCACTCTTCCCCAAGGGGCCTCGCATAACAAGATTGTTAATTAGTCCTCTCTCATTACACATCACCCAGTCTAGGACAGCCAGCCCTCTAGTTGGTTCCTCGACATATTGGTCTGGAAAACCATCCCTAATACATTCCAGGAAATACTCCTCTACCGCATTGCTACCAGTTTGATTAACCCAGTCAATATGAAGATTAAAGTCACCCATGATAACTGCTGTACCTTTATTGCACATTTCCCTAATTTCTTGATGCTGTCCCCATCCTCATTACTTCTGTTTGGTGATCTGTACACAACTCCCACTAGCGTTTCCTGCCCTTTGGTATTCCGTAGCTCCACCCATACCGATTCCACATCATCCAAGCTAAGGTCCTTCCTTACTATTGCATTAATTTCCTCTTTAACCAGCAATGCCACCCCACCTCCTTTTCCTTTCTGTCTATCCTTCCTAAATGTTCGGCGGGGCGGGGAGTGTAGGGCTGAAGGAGGTCACAGAGATACGGAGGGGATAAGTCCATGAAACATAGAAAATAGGTGCAGGAGTAGGCCACTCGGGATTTAAACATGGGGGGGGGAACCGGGTTTTAAATGCGAGCAGCTGGAGGGCTGGGAGTCAATGGAGCTGGACAAGGACAGAATGATGGTGAGTGATGCTCGCTGCAGGACAGGGTCTGAGCAACAGAGCTTTGGATCAGCTGAAGTTTACCAGACATGGAGGATGAGAGGCCGGCCAGGGTAACATTGGAATCTGCAGGTGGTGAAGGAGGTGGGATTCAGGCGGAGGGGGACTTGGGTGGGGTGGGGCTCGGGTGGCGGGGGGGGGGCGCTCAGGTAGGGGGGACTCGGGTAGGGGGGGCTCAGTTGGGGGGGGTCTCAGGTAGGGGGGGCTCGGGTGGGGGATGCTCAGGCACGGGGTCTCAGGTAGGGGGGGGCTCGGGTTGGGGGGCTCGGGCTCAGGTGGGGGGTCTCAGGTAGGGGGGCTCAGGCTTGTGGGGCTCAGGTAGGGGGGGCTCAGGCTTGGGTGAGGGGGGCTCGGGTGGGGGGGTGCTTGGGTGGGGGGGGTCTTAGGCTCGGAGGGTCTCAGGTAGAGGGGGCTCGGGTAGGGGCAGTGACAGATGGTGTTAGAGGTGGAAGTAGGCGGTGTTTGAGATGGAGAGGATATGGGATCAGAAGCTGAGCATGGTATCGAATAAAACGCTGAGGTGATGAACAGTTTGGTTGTACCTGAGGCAGGGGAAGGGGAAGGAGAGGGGGAGGGGGAGGGGGAGGGGGTGGAATCGGTGGCAGGGTAAAGAGGGTGTAGTGGGGCTGAAGTTGATGATGATATGGTCTTCCCAATGTAAACTGCAGGAAGTTTCTGCTGATCTAAGACTGAATGTCAGAGAAGCAGTTGGACACACGGAGGCAGTGGGGTACATTGTGGGTTTGCCAAGTGGGTAAAGCCCTGGAGCCCAGCGGGCAACGGGTGGAACCATATCTGACCAGCCCGGTAAATGGGTCAATGTGAAGGCTGACTCCCTGGCTGGACACTTTGGCGAGAAGCTGTATTCACAGGGAAATTGGTGGTGGAATATCGGGGGCTACAGACCCACAACTTCCCGACAGTGCCCACTGGGAACATTACCCCTCCCCAGTGTATTTGATTGGCAAGTCAGCCGGAAATCTCCGCCCCATTTGTTGCTGAAATGGAAGAATCAATTATCTGTCCTCATCAGAGGGTCTTTCTATTGTTTTTGTAATGTACTTACGAATGACCCCACGAGGCAATGTGTTGTACTCAAACTGTAGTGACCTTGGTCCTTTACTCATAACTCCAGAGTGAGGCACAAGCCTGGTGGGCAGCCTTTTATACTGGGCCCTGCACACCTATGCAGGTGACCCTCAGGTCTCCCACTGCAGTGCCCTCTGGTGGACAGCCTCTGCCACAGGGGCAGGAAACCCCAGTCTCCACCAGTTGCGCCCTCTAGTGGTGCCAGCATAGTATCTATACAATGTAAACCTTATTGACAGTACATCAGATAACAAGTCTCCATCTTATGCAACTATACAGTGATTACACAGAGTGTATATCTATAGTCTGCATATATAACAGTTTTACACCACCATTCACGGGAAGGTTGCTTGCTTGACATTTATAAAGTGATGTTTCAACGGCAGATAAAAGCTGAAATATTAATTGTCCAAGGCAATGTGAATGCAATAATTGCAGTCATTCACACAACATGTTGTTACTTTGCTGCACAATTCAAATCGCTTCGAAAGGGCGATGAGAATATTCACCATTATATCTGTGAATAATCCATCAAAAATGTTTTACTTCTGTTCACACAGGAGCCTCAATTCAGCAGTGAAAACATGCACAATCCGGCATTAAATCATGCCTTGCGTTACTTTTACTCTCAATGTTCTCTCCTTCCTCCCCAGGCTCATTCACAGAAAGCAGCGAGCTGACTGACTGTGGGTGGGTGGAGGAGTCACAGCTCAGTATACCCCTGTCCACACCTACAGCCGATGGCACTGGTTGACCTTGCTCTCTGCCCCTAGCCCAGGAGGGGTCCAGGGTTAACAGTAATTCTTCGAGCACCGCTCTGACTGAGATCAGGTGGGGTCTTTTGACTTTTTAAAGCAAATTCAAAAGAAAAGGAGCTGACAGAATTTGGATCATCCAAACTGATATGAGGGATTCCAACTACATCTGTACATCTTCATCCCGACCCCAATTATCCCCACCCTGCTCCAGAGAAGCTTTTGTCCGGAAGGAATCCATGGGCACCGAGTATGCTCCTGTACTTTGCCCATGGATATTATTCAAGTGTATACCAAGGCATTGATTGTTAGCTTGACCACACACACACACACTGCCTTTCTACCTGTGGTAATTGGATCGAGATTACAACACTCGAGCTGCTCGACACCATCCAGGACAAAGCAGCCCATCCCCCACCTTCAACACTCACTCCCTCCACCACCGGCGCACCGTGGCTGCAGTGTGCACCATCTACAAGATGCACTGCAGCAACTCGCCAAGGCTTCTCCGGCAGCACCTCCCAAACCCGCGGCCTCTACCACCTAGAAGGACAAGGGCAGCAGGTGCATGGGAACACCACCACCTCCACGTTCCCCTCCCAGTCACACACCATCCTGACTTGGAAATATATCGGCCGTTCCTTCATCGTCGCTGGGTCACAATCCTGGAACTCCCTCCCTAACAGCACTGTGGGAGCACCTTCACCACACGGACTGCAGCGGTTCAAGAAGGCGGCTCACCACCACCTTCTCAAGGGGCAATTAGGGATGGGCAATAAATGCCGGCCTTGCCAGCGACGCCCACATTCCAGGAACAAATAAAAAAATAAGGAGCTTGAATCCTGAGCGAGGGTTCCCCCTCTGCCAGGACTCAATGGTAGCACTCCACAACTGGAATCACTGAGTCAGCACAACCAAGTGCTCTGTGTCGGGGGGGAACCACGTGGATGAGTCCTCAATCTGAGCGGGTCAGGACACTGATGGAGCATAATATCCCAAGCTGCACTGCTGCAGGCACCAGCCAATCGCTGTGAGCGGATCGCGATCTCGTCAAAAACAACATGCAGAGGAAAAGTTCACATCAGGTTTTTTTTTTAAATGGAGTTGAAAATATACCTTAAAAAAAGGTGATTGCGAACATTTCAGACAGGGACAAATTCTCACAAACATCAGAAAGGTTCACGTCTACCTCCATATCTAGCTGCATGCATGGGAGGCTCTGGGGAACAGTGTGTTCTGAATTGAACATTAAATCAGTGCAGTGGCTGATAAAGAAAATATATAAATTATGGTCAGAATCAGATTAGAGCTCCTCTCCTATCTTGCACACCAACCGAAGTTATTTATTAAATTGTGCAAGGCATTGAGCCCAGCTCCTCGTTGAGCTCGTGACTCAAATCCGGCTACAGAAAGAGCAGCGACCCGCACTCTACTGGTGTTTACAGCAGAAATACGGCACTGAAGCATGGGGCCCAGCTGTGATAATAATAGGGCTGGAGCCTCAGAGACGGCCTTTGTTATTGCAGTACCCTCCCTCCCTCTCCCCCCTCCAAACAGTAGCTCGGTGCTTGTCTGCAGAACAGGAATCCAGCCTGGCCAAGCTTCGATAACAGGCTTGAGGAGCTAGATGGCCTACTCCTGTTCCTAATTCTTATGTTAATTAAAAAACCTCATGGATATAGAATTAAAGTATCTGTACTGATGCTGAAAATGGAAAGAACGGTAAACGCATCCTATCACCTCGTTCCAAGCCTTTGGCCACCATTTTTAATGAATAATTAATGCAAGTTGCTAAATAAAAAGCAATCAAAGATTGGAGAGTGTACATCATCATCATCATCAAAATCGAGGAAGACTTGCTTCCACTCTAAAAGTGAGTTCTCAGGTGACTGAACCGTCCAATACGGGAATTACAGTCTCTGTCACAGGTGGGACAGACAGTGGTTGAGGGAAAGGGAGGGTGGGACTGGTTTGCCGCACGCTCCTTCCACTGCATGCGCTTGATTTCTGCATTCTCTCGGCGATGAGACTCGAGGTGCTCAGCGCCCTCCCGGATGCACTTCCTCCACTTAGGGCGGTCTTTGGGCAGGGACTCCCAGGTGTCAGTGGGGGTGTTGCACTTTATCAGGGAGGCTTTGAGGGTGTCCTTGAAACAAAAGTGGTTTGGTTTTTGTTTCGGTGCAAACAGCGAACGGGTTTTTCGGTTTTACATTTGTGTTGTCCTTTCTTGTTCAGGTCAGTGGCCCCGGGGAATACACACCCGGGGAATACACACCCGGGGAATACACACCCGGGGAATACACACCCGGGGAATACACACCCGGGGAATACACACCCGGGGAATACACACCCGGGGAATACACACCCGGGAAATATAAACCCGGGGAATATACACCTGGGAAATACACACCCGGGGAATACACACCCGGGGAATACACACCCCTGATTTTAAAGACAGCACTTTAAAAGATTGCCTCAAGACTTACTCTTGGTCCGTCAGGTGAGGTCACCAGTTGGGGAGCAGACTGAGGCAGAGGGTCAGCAACAGGTGAGCTGCCCCGTCGGGCCTGCTCCGCCATTCTGCCCCAGCAACACAGGGTGCCGGGAAAGAAACCTCACCCTCTGGCACTCGAGTCATAGAAACATAGAAACATAGAAAATAGGTGCAGGAGTAGGCCATTCGGCCCTTCTAGCCTGCACCACCATTCAATGAGTTCATGGCTGAACATGCAACCTCAGTACCCCATTCCTGCTTTCTCGCCATACCCCTTGATCCCCCTAGTAGTAAGGACTACATCTAACTCCTTTTTGAATATATTTAGTGAATTGGCCTCAACTACTTTCTGTGGTAGAGAATTCCACAGGTTCACCACTCTCTGGGTGAAGAAGTTTCTCCTCATCTCGGTCCTAAATGGCTTACCCCTTATCCTTAGACTGTGACCCCTGGTTCTGGACTTCCCCAACATTGGGAACATTCTTCCTGCATCTAACCTGTCTGAACCCATCAGAATTTTAAACGTTTCTATGAGGTCCCCTCTCATTCTTCTGAACTCCAGTGAATACAAGCCCAGTTGATCCAGTCTTTCTTGAGAGGTCAGTCCCACCATCCCGGGAATCAGTCTGGTGAACCTTCGCTGCACTCCCTCAATAGCAAGAATGTCCTTTCTCAGGTTAGGAGACCAAAACTGTACACAATACTCCAGGTGTGACCTCACCAAGGCCCTGTACAACTGTAGCAACACCTCCCTGCCCCTGTACTCAAATCCCCTCGCTATGAAGGCCAACATGCCATTTGCTTTCTTAACCACCTGCTGTACCTGTATGCCAACCTTCAATGCCTGATGTACCATGACACCCAGGTCTCGTTGCACCTCCCCTTTTCCTAATCTGTCACCATTCAGATAATAGTCTGTCTCTCTGTTTTTTACCACCAAAGTGGATAACCTCACATTTATCCACATTATACTTCATCTGCCATGCATTTGCCCACTCACCTAACCTATCCAAGTCGCTCTGCAGCCTCATAGCATCCTCCTTGCAGCTCACACTGCCACCCAACTTAGTGTCATCTGCAAATTTGGAGATACTACATTTAATCCCCTCGTCTAAATCATTAATGTACAGTGTAAACAGCTGGGGCCCCAGCACAGAACCTTGCGGTACCCCACTAGTCACTGCCTGCCATTCTGAAAAGTACCCATTTACTCCTACTCTTTGCTTCCTGTCTGACAACCAGTTCTCAATCCATGTCAGCACACTACCCCCAATCCCATGTGCTTTAACTTTGCACATTAATCTCTTGTGTGGGACCTTGTCGAAAGCCTTCTGAAAGTCCAAATACACCACATCAACTGGTTCTCCCTTGTCCACTCTACTGGAAACATCCTCAAAAAATTCCAGAAGATTTGTCAAGCATGATTTCCCTTTCACAAATCCATGCTGACTTGGACCTATCATGTCACCTCTTTCCAAATGCGCTGCTATGACATCCTTAATAATTGATTCCATCATTTTACCCACTACCGATGTCAGGCTGACCGGTCTATAATTCCCTGTTTTCTCTCTCCCTCCTTTTTTAAAAAGTGGGGTTACATTGGCTACCCTCCACTCGACAGGAACTGATCCAGAGTCAATGGAATGTTGGAAAATGACTGTCAATGCATCCACTATTTCCAAGGCCACCTCCTTAAGTACTCTGGGATGCAGTCCATCAGACCCTGGGGATTTATCGGCCTTCAATCCCATCAATTTCCCCAACACAATTTCCCGACTAATATGGATTTCTCTCAGTTCCTCCTCCTTACTAGACCCTCTGACCCCTTTTATATCCGGAAGGTTGTTTGTGTCCTTCTTAGTGAATACCGAACCAAAGTACTTGTTCAATTGGTCCGCCATTTCTTTGTTCCCCGTTATGACTTCCCCTGATTCTGACTGCAGGGGACCTACGTTTGTCTTTACTAACCTTTTTCTCTTTACATATCTATAGAAACTTTTGCAATCCGTCTTAATGTTCCCTGCAAGCTTCCTCTCGTACTCCATTTTCCCTGCCCTTGGGTTACGTCGATACCACAGCACCTGTATCTCAAAGTCCCCATTACGTTTGATCAGCAAGTTGAGTGAAGATACTGGGGGGTAGAAATTAGGGTGCAACCATTGTTCACCTTCTTCAACGTGGAGTGGGGGGGTGGGGAGACACAGGGTGCAGTCCCTGCTCCTGAATGGTGAGGCCCAGCGTGCCCCCGATATTGGGGGAAATGGAGGCCGGGAGGGGAGATCGAAAGTCGGATTGGGGGATTGGAGGCCCGGGGTGGGGTGGGGAATGGCCTAGGTTTGGTGAGGGGGGGCAGCCCGGATTGGGGGGATGGTGGGGGGGTGACCCAGGTTTGGGGGAAGGGGGCATGGCCCAGGTTTGGGGGAGGGGGGGGATGACCCAGGTTTGTGGGGGCAGGGGCCAGGTTTGGGGGAGGGGGGGATGACCCAGGTTTGTGGGGGGGGGGGGCAGGTTTTGGGGGGGGGGGGGTGGCCCTGTTCTGTTAATGTGTTGCTCGGTTTTACTTACATTTTGTTTTTGTAAATTGCAGCTCCATGGCAACGGAGAGACAGCCGTCATTGGCCGAGCCCAGCACATGGTCGTCACATGGTCCACGGCTCGTTATCCTTATTATCAGAGATTTCTCTTCAATTGCAATATTTCAGCAGTAAATGACTCCCATACAGTCATTAAACTCAGGCACCAGAGCTTCCCAGAACAGCATGTTGCTTTATAATCGTGGGCACCGTGTCATTTATTGCTTGACCTCAGTTTGCAAATCATTTTGTCAAACTTAAAGCGACAAAAGCTCTTTAGGATTACAACGTGACTAATGCACAGATAAAACTGACCAGGGCTGCACAGCGATCCCCTTTATACACAACACCATGGAGATGGACATGGGTCTATTACATAACATTAATAGCACAGAATCAGGCCAGTCAGCCCAACTGCTCCATGCTGATGTTATGCTCCACACGAGCCTCCTCCTATCCTCCTCCATCTCACCCCATCACCATATCCCTCGAACCCCATCATCGTATCCCTCGAACCCCATCACCGTATCCCTCGAACCCCATCATCGTATCCCTCGAACCCCATCACCGTATCCCTCGAACTCCATCATCGTATCCCTCGAACCCCATCATCGTATCCCTCGAACCCCATCGCCGTATCCCTCGAACCCCATCATCGTATCCCTCGAACCCCATCATCGTATCCCTCGAACCCCATCGCCGTATCCCTCGAACCCCATCGCCGTATCCCTCGAACCCCATCGCCGTATCCCTCGAACCCCATCACCTTATCCCTCAAACCCCATCACCTTATCCCTCAAACCCCATCACCATAATCCCTCGAACCCCATTACCATATCCCTCGAACCCCATCACCATATCCCTTGAACCCCATCACCATATCCCTTGAACCCCATCACCATATCCCTCGAACCCCATCACCATATCCCTTGAACCCCATCTACATATCCCTCGAACACCGTTACCATATCCCTCGAACCCCATCACCATATCCCTTGAACCGCATCTACATATCCCTCGAACCCCATTACCATATCCCTCGAACCCCATCACCATATCCCTTGAACCCCATCTACATATCCCTCGAACCCCATTACCATATCCCTCGAACCCCATCACCATATCCCTTGAACCCCATCACCATATCCCTCGAACCCCATCACCGTATTCCTTGAACCCCATCGCCATATCCCTTGAACCCCATCACCATATCCCTCGAACCCACTCTCCCGCATCTGCTTCTCCAGCTTCTCCTTAAATGAGTCTATGCTATGCACCTTAACTATATGACAGAAGAGATAGATCAACCAGCAGTGATTGGGTGAAGCCAAGCTCGAGTTTCTGGAGCCTGTGGATTGGAGAGGGAGGGGAAGAACACCACATCTTCGAGATCCTGGGAAATAATGAGTTAAAGTAAATGATTACGCGATGAGTTCAATGCTGAGTACTCTCGGGAGCGGTAGTGGGACAGTGAGTACTCTAGGGGGCGGTAGTGGGACAGTGAGTACTCTAAGGGGCGGTAGTGGGACAGTGAGTACTCTAGGGGGCGGTAGTGGGACAGTGAGTACTCTAAGGGGCGGTAGTGGGACAGTGAGTACTCTAGGGGGCAGTAGTGGGACAGTGAGTACTCTAGGGGGCAGTAGTGGGACATTGAGTACTCTAGGGGGCGGTAGTGGGACAGTGAGTATTCGAGGGGAGCAGTAGTGGGACAGTGAGTACTCTCGGGGGCAGTAGTGGGACAGTGAGTACTCTAGGGGGCGGTAGTGGGACAGTGAGTATTCGAGGGGAGCAGTAGTGGGACAGTGAGTACTCTCGGGGGCAGTAGTGGGACAGTGAGTACTCTCGGGGGCGGTAGTGGGACAGTGAGTACTCTAGGGGGGCAGTAGTGGGACAGTGAGTACTCTAGGGGGCGGTAGTGGGACAGTGAGTACTCTAGGGGGCCAGTAGTGGGACAGTGAGTACTCTAGGGGGCGGTAGTGGGACAGTGCCTACTCTAGGGGGCAGTAGTGGGACAGTGAGTACTCTATGGGGGCAGTAGTGGGACAGTGAGTACTCTAGGAGGCGGTAGTGGGACAGTGAGTACTCTAAGGGGCGGTAGTGGGACAGTGAGTACTCTAGGGGGCGGTAGTGGGACAGTGAGTACTCTAGGGGGCAGTAGTGGGACAGTGAGTACTCTAGGGGGGCAGTAGTGGGACAGTGAGTACTCTAGGGGGCAGTAGTGGGACAGTGAGTACTCTATGGGGGCAGTAGTGGGACAGTGAGTACTCTAGGGGGCAGTAGTGGGACAGTGAGTACTCTAGGGGGCAGTAGTGGGACAGTGAGTACTCTAGGGGGGCAGTAGTGGGACAGTGAGTACTCTAGGGGGCAGTAGTGGGACAGTGAGTACTCTAGGGGGCAGTAGTGGGACAGTGAGTACTCTAGGGGGGCGGTAGTGGGACAGTGAGTACTCTAGGGGGGCAGTAGTGGGACAGTGAGTACTCTAGGGGGGCAGTAGTGGGACAGTGAGTACTCTAGGGGGCAGTAGTGGGACAGTGAGTACTCTAGGGGGGCAGTAGTGGGACAGTGAGTACTCTAGGGGGGCAGTAGTGGGACAGTGAGTACTCTAGGGGGCAGTAGTGGGACAGTGAGTACTCTAGGGGGGCAGTAGTGGGACAGTGAGTACTCTAGGGGGGCAGTAGTGGGACAGTGAGTACTCTAGGGGGCAGTAGTGGGACAGTGAGTACTCTAGGGGGGCAGTAGTGGGACAGTGAGTACTCTAGGGGGCAGTAGTGGGACAGTGAGTACTCTAGGGGCAGTAGTGGGACAGTGAGTACTCTCGGGGGCGGTAGTGGGACAGTGAGTACTCTCGGGAGCGGTAGTGGGACAGTGAGTACTCTAGGGGGCAGTAGTGGGACAGTGAGTACTCTAGGGGGCAGTAGTGGGACAGTGAGTACTCTCGGGGGCAGTAGTGGGACAGTGAGTACTCTCGGGAGCAGTAGTGGGACAGTGAGTACTCTAGGGGGGCAGTAGTGGGACAGTGAGTACTCTAGGGGGCAGTAGTGGGACAGTGAGTACTCTAGGGGCAGTAGTGGGACAGTGAGTACTCTCGGGGGCAGTAGTGGGACAGTGAGTACTCTCGGGAGCAGTAGTGGGACAGTGAGTACTCTAGGGGGCGGTAGTGGGACAGTGAGTACTCTAGGGGGCAGTAGTGGGACAGTGAGTACTCTAGGGGGCGGTAGTGGGACAGTGAGTACTCTAGGGGGCGGTAGTGGAGGCGGGAGGGAGTGTCTGTCGCGGTCAGTCACCGCGACTCTCCCATTCACTGTAAGCGGAGAGCTGCGGAGAGCTCTAGCATTATTTTAGTTCGGTCCACTGAGCCACCAGGGAGGGTTCCGGCCGGGCCAGTGACCCAGTACCCAAGGGAGGGAGACAGGCTGCCTGTTGGAGGCCCGGCCAAACCTGGGGCACAATTGTCTGGTTGACCTGGCAGCCGGCCAACAAAAAAAATAAGATGGCGGCCATGGCAGTGCGCCATCCCCATGAATGCCCGCCACACGGCCGTGTTGTACACACGGCGAACACACCACCGGCAGAAACAGCTGTTGGGGGCACCACCCGGTGGGACAAAGATATTTTTAGCCGAATTTGGATGGAGCTGTGGGAGATGGGTGGGACAGGGGATGGGCGGAAGTGGGGGATGGGCGGGACGGTGGTATGGGGGATGGGTGGGGGACATGGGACGGAGCGGGGAGGGGGATGGGCGGGGTGGGGGATGGGCTGGGCGGGGTACGGCGGTGTGGGGGATGGGCGGGACGGAGGATAGAGGTGCGGGGATGGGCGGGGGGCATGGGACGGGGTACGGGGGTGTGGGGGATGGGTGGGGGACATGGGACGGGGCGGGGAGGGGGAAGGGCGGAGAGGGGGATGAGCGGGACGGGGGTGTGGGGGATGGGCTGGGCGGGGGACGGGGCAGGGAGGGGGATGGGCGGGGTGGGGGATGGGCGGGACGGGGACGGGGGTGTGGGGGATGGGCGGTGGACATGGGACGGGGCGGGGAGGGGGATGGGCGAGACACGCTTTGATGACACAATTAAGGATGGGTCAGCAGCAGTGGAGTGGAAGTAGGGATGGCGGGAAAACCCCCGGGGAGAATTTCGCTGGTGGCGGCCATTGGACTCCGAGTTGGCGGCCGCTCGACTCCGGACAGCGGCCTTTTCGGGAGGCTGAATTTTGGCCCCACACAGTGTGGAACATGTCTGTCCACTCCTGCCTTACACATCCTGCTGACTGGTGGTTCAGCAAGTGAGAGTTGTGACTCCTGGTCTGGCTCATTTGCTGCCACAGGTTGAGGCGGATTCTCTTCCACGTGCTTCATGCCAATGTGCCAGTCCCAGGGCAAGGGTGGGTTGTAGAAATTAACTAAATCAGTGGCTAGGGCAAAAAGTGCAACATGCACCCTCGACGGTGCTGGTCGGGAGATGTCTGCAAATGTTGCTTGCAAAGCCTCCCATGGACAGCCACTGACAGAGCCACCCAGCCCCTCTCCCTGAACTGGGTCGCTGTTACGATCTCCATCGTGATTTGTTGGCTGTGCTAAATCGGTTATCGTTTCACCGGGTAAGGGGGCTGAGACCTCACTAAGCGAAACGGACATAGAACAGGCCCGAGCCTGAGCAACTGCTGCTCTGGGCTCCTGCACCCGATGCCCATCTGTACGACCAGCACAAAGCTCCCCCAACATCTGGCCCTGCATCTCATGGACGTACGGTGAATAGGACTGAGTGCAAGATTGTTCAGTATTCGCAACAACCACCAGTTTGTACTAGTACCCATCAGTTCTGAAACTTCACTCTGAGTGTCACACTGTATGCTGACTCACAATTCGCTATAAACCTGTACTTCAGTATCTCTTCCAGATATTCAGGACAGTTTCATTAACTGACATGAATTGCTATTTATTAACCATCTTCTTACTTTCATTTCAAAACTCACAATAAACCTTTTCTGTGCCACCGAAGTGTGTATCTCACTCTAACAGACTATTAATTACACTGTCTTCTTATCATCATCTGTCTCCAAGCAATTTTGTTGACTAGTCAACCTTATAAATCCTTTTACAATATACCAGATATGAGTTTCCCCCTCTCCCACCTTGCTAAACCCACTGTATAAAATATATACAGAGCATTTGTTCAAGAAAATTGCCGTTATTTATTGGAATCTGCACCTGACAGAACACAAGCAGCATATTCCAATAGTAATTAATCTTTCATCAACAATCTTGATTTAATTTATGAGCACAAATAGATCTTGTGCCGGACAAAATTGCTGTTAAATTTTTCTCGAAATGTCAGACATGGCATTTCAGACGCCTACAAATCAATTTGCCGTTTGTTCAACAATCATGAATCAGGTTCTCACAGAGCAGAAAAAGAGCACCGTAGCAATCAGCAGCAGTTTAATTATGGGCTGAATGTAAAAACGCGCCAATGTCGGTAACACACTGAAGTCACTTACAGCTGGGGGCCTGGGAAACTGCACACAGCAATGGACATGCCAAAATGTTTGCACCCAAATTAAACAAAAGATGGAAAATTCAGGTGGATGAAAGGTTGACCCATGTCCTAATTCATTCCCAAATTCCAACTATCTGGAATCCAGACAGAGAATGTACTAGAGCAGCGAAGTAATAATTCCTCAAAGAGGCTCAACAAATATATAAAGGGATGCTTGGGCGTAGAATTGCGTGTTGGGCTGTAGCGCAAATCGCACAGGATGTAGGCGCCCTTTGGGCCACGTATCCACAGCATAACGAAGACCGCCTATTTCCCCCTCCCTAACATCGCCCGTCTCCGCCCCTGCTTCAGCTCATCCGCTGTTGAAGACCTCATCCATGCCTGTTACCTCTAGACTTGACTACTCCAACGCACTCTTGGCTGGCCTCCCACGTTCTACCCTCCGTAAACCCGAGGTCATCCAAAACTTAGCTGCGCGTGTCCTAACTCGCACCATCCCGCTCACCCATCACCCCCTGTGCTCGCTGACCTACATTGGCTCCTGGTTAAGCAACGCCTCAATTTCAAAATTCTCATCCTGGTTTTCAAATCCCTCCATGGCCCTCGCCCCTCCCTATCTCTGTAACCTCCTACAGCCCCACAACAACCCCTGAGATGTCTGTGCTCCTCTAATTCTGCCCTCTTGAGCATCCCTGATTATAATCGCTCCACCATTGGTGGCCGTGCCTTCTGTTGCCTGGGCCCCAAGCTCTGGAACTCCCTCCCTAAACCTCTCCGCCTCTCTACGTCTCTCTCCTCCTTCAAGACACTCCTTAAAACCGACCTCTGTGACCAATATTCAGTGCTGTTGAATGAATGGAACAGAGAGTGGGGCGGGCAGGGGGATGACAGGCAGCCGATGCGATAGCCCCCATCCTGTGCTGTCGGCCACACAAGTTTCTTCCCCTATTCTGCCATCCAATACTGGTGGCCTGGCCTCACTGAGGAATGGCCGACACTTCTGTGAGCTACAGGAGGCAACCCAGCATCTGCAAAACCGCACCTCAGCAAGAGCCAGTGACCTCAGCAAGAGCCAGTGATATCAGCAAGAGCCAGTGACCTCAGCAAGAGCCAGTGACCTCAGCAAGAGCCAGTGACCTCAGCAAGAGCCAGTGATATCAGCAAGAGCCAGTGACCTCAGCAAGAGCCAGTGACCTCAGCAAGAGCCAGTGACGTCAGCAAGAGCCAGTGATGTCAGCAAGAGCCAGTGACGTCAGCAAGAGCCAGTGATGTCAGCAAGAACCAGTGATGTCAGCAAGAGCCAGTGACCTCAGCAAGAGCCAGTGACCTCAGCAAGAGCCAGTGACCTCAGCAAGAGCCAGTGCCCTCAGAAGAGCAGGGGAAATCATTGGAGGAAAAAATATTACAATATTTAGATCGATAAGATTTTTGGACTCAAGGGATATGGAGATCGGGCGGGAAAGTGGAGTTGAGGTCGAAGATCAGTCATGATCTTATTGAATGACGGAGCAGGCTCGAGGGGCCAACTCCTGCTCCTACAGACATAGAAACATAGAAACATAGAAAATAGGTGCAGGAGTAGGCCATTCGGCCCTTCGAGCCTGCATCACCATTCAATAAAGTCATGGCTGATCATTCACCTCAGTATCCCTTTCCTGCTTTCTCTCCATACCCCTTGATCACTTTAGCTGTAATGGCCATATCTAACTCCCTCTTGAATATACCTAACGAACTGGCATCAACAAACTCCACAGCTTAACAACTCTCTGAGTGAAGAAGCTTCTCCTCATCTTGGTCCTAAATGGCTTACTCCTTATCCTTAGACTGTGACCCTGGTTCTGGACTTCCCCAACATCGGGAACATTCTTCCTGCATTTAACATGTCCAGTCGCGTCAGAATTTTATATGTTTCTATGAGATCCCCTCTCATTCTTCTAAACTCCAGTGAATACAGGCCCAGTCGATCCAGTCTCTCCTCATATGTCAGTCCTGCCATCCTGGGAATGAGTCTGGTGAACCTTCGCTGCACTCCCTCAATAGCAAGAACGTCCTTCCTCAGATTAGGAGACCAAAACGGAACACAATATTCCAGGTGAGGCCTCACCAAGGCCCTATACAACTGCAGTAAGACCTCCCTGCTCCTAAAATCCCCTAGCTATGAAGGACAACATGCCATTTGCCTTCCTCACCACCTGCTGTACCTGCATGCCAACTTTCAATGACTGATGTACCATGACACCCAGGTCTCGTTGCATCTCCCCTTTTCCTAATCTGCCGCCATTCAGATAATATTCTGCCTTCCTGTTTTTGCCACCAAAGCGGATAACCTCACTTTTATCCACATTATACTGCATCTGCCATGTATTTGCCCACTCACCTAACCTGTCCAAGTCACCCTGCAGCCTCTTAGCGTCCTCCTCACAGCTCACACCGCCACCCAGTTTAGTGTCATCTGCAAACTTGGAGACATTACATTCAATTCCTTCATCCAAATCATTGATGTATATTGTAAATAGCTGGGGTCCCAGCACTGAGCCCTGTGGCACCCCACTAGTCACTGCCTGCCGTTCTGAAACTCTGTGCTGCCTGTCTGCCAACCAGTTCTCTATTCCCGTCAATACATTACCCCCAATATCATGTGCTTTAATTCTGCACACCAATCTCTTGTGTGGGACCTTGTCAAAAGCCTTTTGAAAGTCCAAATACACCACATCCACTGGTTCTCCCTTGTCCACTCTATTAGTTACATCCACAAAAAATTCTAGAAGATTTGTCAAGCATGATTTCCCTTTCATAAATCCATGCTGACTTGGACCGATCCTGTCACTGCTTTCCAAATGCGCTGCTATTTCATCCTTAATGATTGATTCCAATATTTTCCCCACTACTGATCTTATAATATTCTTAATTTTGCACACCTTTACATTAATTGTTTAATAACTGCTGTGCTCCTTTGCCAGCAAGCTGCGTTCTTGTGTTAAAGTTGTTTCTATTTAGAAACACCAGAACCCATGTTGCAATAATTAACGAATAGAAGACTGAAGAGAAAGTTTGCAATAAAAGGACATCAGACTTAATTACACATTCAGGGCAGAAGGTTACACAGACCGGGGAAAGCACATCGTGCAGCTCGGAAGCTTTTAGATGTCACGGGAATGTGGGAAGGGAGGACCTTGAGACAATCACTATCACTAAGGGGGTTGTGCTGGACAGGCTAATGGGACTCAAGGTAGACAAGTCCCCTGGTCCTGATGAAATGCATCCCAGGGTATTAAAAGAGATGGCGGAAGTTATAGCAGATGCATTCGTTATAATCTACCAAAATTCTCTGGACTCTGGGGAGGTACCAGCGGATTGGAAAGCAGCTAATGTAACGCCTCTGTTTAAAAAAGGGGGCAGACAAAAGGCAGGGAACTATAGGCCGGTTAGTTTAACATCTGTAGTGGGGAAAATGCTTGAAGCTATCATTAAGGAAGAAATAGCGGGACATCTAGATAGGAATAGTGCAATCAAGCAGACGCAACATGGATTCATGAAGGGGAAATAATGTTTAACTAATTTACTGGAATTCTTTGAGGATATAATGAGCATGGTGGATAGAGGTGTACCGATGGATGTGGTGTATTTAGATTTCCAAAAGGCATTCGATAAGGTGCCACACAAAAGGTTACTGCAGAAGATAAAGGTACGCGGAGTCAGAGGAAATGTATTAGCATGGATCGAGAATTGGCTGGCTAACAGAAAGCAGAGAGTCGAGATAAATGGGTCCTTTTCGGGTTGGAAATCGGTGGTTAGTGGTGTGCCACAGGGATCGGTGCTGGGACCACAACTGTTTACAATATACATTGATGACCTGGAAGAGGGGACAGAGTGCAGTGTAACAAAATTTGCTGATGACACAAAGATTAGTGGGAAAGCGGGTTGTGTAGAGGACACAGAGAGACTGCAAAGAGATTTAGATAGGTTAAGCGAATGGGCTAAGGTTTGGCAGATGGAATACAATGTCGGAAAATGTGAGGTCATCCACCTTGGGGAAAAAAAACAGTAAAAGGGAATATTATTTGAATGGGGAGAAATTACAACATGCTGCGGTGCAGAGGGACCTGGGGGTCCTTGTTCATGAATCACAAAAAGTTAGTTTGCAGGTGCAGCAGGTAATCAGGAAGGCGAATGGAATGTTGGCCTTCATTGCGAGAGGGATGGAGTACAAAAGCAGGGAGGTCCTGCTGCAACTGTATAGGGTATTGGTGAGGCCTGGAGTACTGCGTGCAGTTTTGGTCACCTTACTTAAGGAAGGATATAGTAGCTTTGGAGGGGGTACAGAGATGGTTCACTAGGCTGATTCCGGAGATGAGGGGGTTACCTTATGATGATAGATTGAGTAGACTGGGTCTTTACTCCTTGGAGTTCAGAAGGATGAGGGGTGATCTTATAGAAACATTTAAAATAATGAAAGGGATAGACAAGATAGAGGCAGAGAGGTTGTTTCCACTGGTCGGGGAGACTAGAACTAGGGGGCACAGCCTCAAAATACGGGGGAGCCAATTTAAAACCAAGTTGAGAAGGAATTTCTTCTCCCAGAGGGTTGTGAATCTGTGGAATTCTCTGCCCAAGGAAGCAGTTGAGGCTAGCTCATTGAATGTATTCAAATCACAGATAGATAGATTTTTAACCAATAAGGGAATTAAGGGTTATGGGGAGCGGGCGGGTAAGTGGAGCTGAGTCCACGGCCAGATCAGCCATGATCTTGTTGAATGGCGGAGCAGGCTCGAGGGGCTAGATGGCCTACTCCTGTTCCTAATTCTTATGTTCTTATGTTCTTATGTAAACAGAGGCCAGCCATTTTGGTAATGGCGGCGTTTCAGGGCACGGGATGGGTTCCAGTTAAATGCAGCGAGACAGCGTGAGGTGATCACGAATATTGCGGGAAGTGCTCGGCACAGCTTTAAAGACCTCCCTGTTCAGCAGAGTGTGGGGCAGAGTTTCGTGCAGTCAGGTCCAGCTGGTAACTGTGACTGAGCGATTTCTCTCCACTCCCTGACTCAGAGAGCACGGGAAAAATACATCAACCCTTAGTAAAACAAACAGAATAAATGCTTTAAACTGCCTCAGTACAATGCAATAAAGCACTTTAGATTGGATGTTAAACTGAAAGTATATTTAAAAATTCCATCAAGAATTGGTAGCTCCTGTGCCCTTTAAAGTGCTGCTCTAATCTGTGAGCAGCTTGCCTTTTGCACACTGGGAATTAAAAGTACATTCTTTTATCTGTGACTGAAGCATTAATTCAAAGTTCATTAACTTTAATTTGCAATTGTACAAGGAAGCTATAGTGTATTCATGAATTATTGTTTCTCCAACTGATCTTTTGTGCTCTGTTGCTGCGTTTTCTGGCCTGAGATAACAGCGTCTCTGCCAAAGGCCATCGTCTGATTCCAGAATGAATAATGAACCCGGCTGCTGCTCAGAGCAGGGACACAGCGAGCAGCAGGGTGGCAATTTCAGGGGCTTGCAGCGGACACCAGTCGCTCAAACTCCCCTCAGTGACCCTGAGGCTCCAGCCAGAGAATTCCATTGCTGAGTCCATTTCTCTCGTCCCCGTGAATTAAAGACTTGCATTTATATAGCACCTTTCATGACCACCAGACTTCTCAAAGAGCTTTACAGCCAATGAAGTATTCTTTGGAGTGTAGTCACTGTTGTAATATGGGAAACACGGCAGCCAATTTGCGCACAGCGAGCTCCCACACACAGCAATGTGATAATGATCAGGTAATCTGTTTTATTGTTATGTTGATTGAGGGATAAATAATGGCCAGGGCACTGGGGAGAACTCCCCTGCTCTTCTTCGAAATAGTGCCCTGGGATCTTTTACGTCCACCTGAGACAGCAGACAGGACCTCGGTTTAACGTCTCATCCGAAAGACGGCACCTCCAACAATGTGCGGCACTCCCTCAGTACTGCCCCTCCGACAGTGCGGCACTCCCTCAGTACTGCCCCTCCGACAGTGCGACACTCCCTCTGTACTGCCCCTCCGACAGTGCGACACTCCCTCTGTACTGCCCCTCCGACAGTGCGACACTCCCTCAGTACTGCCCCTCCGACAGTGCGACACTCCCTCAGTACTGCCCCTCCGACAGTGCGATACTCCCTCTGTACTGCCCCTCCGACAGTGCGACACTCCCTCTGTACTGCCCCTCCGACAGTGCGACACTCCCTCAGTACTGCCCCTCCGACAGTGCGACACTCCCTCTGTACTGCCCCTCCGACAGTGCGACACTCCCTCAGTACTGCCCCTCCGACAGTGCGACACTCCCTCAATACTGCCCCTCCGACAGTGCAGTGCTCCGGAGGGGAACTTGAACCCACAACCTTCTGACTCAGAAGCAAGTGTGCTAACCACTGAGCCACATTGGCCCCATGATCGTCACTCAGCCACCGGCCAAGTTCTGATAGGGCCACTGCCTTGCACACACTCAGTTTTCTTGTTGGCACTAATCCTATGGAATCACCCTGCAATGTAAATGAGGCAAATTTCACAGCACCAAAGACGAAGTGAAACTTACCCGCTTTGATTTGAAGTCATTCTGTATAACGCTCACTATTGAACTGGCTAATAGGCTTTGCGAGATTAGCAAGGACCATCACAAAGCTTTGAAAAAGAATGGGATCCAGTCATTCAGAAAACACTTTGAAATGAGACACTCAATCCCACCAACACAATCAAAGCCATTGCTAATCCTATTTGCTAGAGAGATAGGAATTTAGGGAGCAGAGATTTAGGGGTTGAAATTAACGAGCGCTGTGCCCGTGTTTTGTGCGTAAACCTGGCGCAAAGTGAACCAATGTAGCAGCAGGCCTGTCTGCACCTGATAGGTGCAAACGTTCAGCCCCTTGAAATGTAAATTAGGGGCCTAACACCTGTGCCAGGACCCCGTCCTGTGGGAGCAGATGGAGCAGGAGTGATCCCCGACTGCACAGGCATTGCGATCGCCCCAATCTCACCCCTCCGCATCACTGGTGGGCGGTCAGGGCGGGAGTGGGGTGGGCTGCCTGGGCCGGGTGGCCGGGGGGTGAGGGGGGGGGGAAACGGGGGGCAGACTGGGGGCCTGGGGGTGGGGAAACTGGGGGCGGGTGACGGGCGTCTGCAGCTCGCTGGTCTGATTTAAATGATCTCTGCACCGGAACAGGTAGGCCCCAGGCCTGGTCGCAGTTAGGGCTTCGGGCTGATCTGTTCCAGTGGAGCGATCGTTCCCTCTGGCCAGTTCGCTGAGACAAGTCAACTCTATGCAATGTCCAACCCTTTGTGTTTTTGACCACTGAGCATAGAGGACACATCTCGAGGCCCAACCCAACCCAGGAGCTACGTTACTATAGCTCATTGTACACTCCTTATACTGTCCCGGTAAATGAGAATTAACGGAGCGACGATAACATTCATGGAGCTACAGAAGCCAAGACTGCTCATCTATCATTTCATGTCAGTTGAATTTATCCCTTTATCCAAAGGCTCAGGGGATTTTTGATTAATCTTTTTGGTTGGAATAAAATCCTTACTGGGGAATTCATTCTGAGCTGGGTCTCGAAATAGGACACACTTCTAATGGAGCATGACAGATTATTTCAAGAACAATACCATTTTTTTAAAACTTTCTTTAAAAAGGCCGAAGTCCCAGAGACACATTTCAAATTGTACACAGGAAAACATGTAGTCTGTACAGATGATAAACTCTCAGGCTGCTGGATGCAGTGCACAAATCCAGTTCAACACTCAATTGCTCTCTTCATGCGCAGTTACAGAAATGAATACAGGTTGAACCTCTCTTATCCAGAACTCCCTAATCCAGAACCACCCCTCGTCCAGAACCATTCCCGGCCACCGGGTGGCGCATGCGCAGAACTTCGACATGAACAAATTGAAGTCCTTCCTTGCTGCTGACTCCCGCAATCGCTGGCCTGACCCCATGATCCACCAACCCCCCCGCCCCTGATCGTTCTGCCACACTCCCAGCCCCGATATCCCTTGCTCAGTACCTGTACCATCAATTTAATGTGACCACCTCTCATCCGGAAAAATCCCTTATCCAGAACAGGCCAGGTTCCGAGGGTTCCGGATAAGGAGGTTCAGCCTGTACATAGAGTTATATGAAGCTGATGTTCAGACTGTGAATGTGGAGACTGGTAGCAGGTTCAGGGAAGTACCTGTCTTCCTGGATCTCCATGTTCCCAGTTCAGGGACAGTAATCCCAACAAAGCTACTGAGACATGAGCAATGGCTTTATTGCTACACGATTAATACTCAACTATTAATGGTAAAACACAATTTAACTAACAATGTAAAATATTATTCTTACTCTGGTGTCTCCAATTCCCCTTTGCTGTTTCTATCCTATTCTGTCCTTCCATGGTTTTTAAATGTGACTTTCCCTCCTTTATCCTATCTGCCCATGAACGGGCAGCTTCTGCTCAGAGAAAAAGCTGGAAACGTTTTGCTGACCTGCCCCCTTTCGTCTGGCTTCTAACTTCCATTTTAGAGGTGGGAACAAATGAGCAAAACTGAGTTTTCATTGGCTTCCAACTATCTTCAGCCGTGGCTCAGTGGGCAGCACTCTTGCCTCTGAGTCAGGAGGTTGTAGGTTTGAGTCCCACTCCAGGGACTTGAGCACAAAAATCTAGGCTGACACTCCAGTGCAGTGCTGAGGGAGTGCCGCACTGTCGGAGGTGCCGTATTTCGGATGAGATGTTAAACCGAGGCCCCATCTGCTCTCTCAGGTGGACTTAAAAGATCCCATGGCACCATTTTGAAGAAGAGCAGGGGAGTTATCCCCGGTGACCTGGTCAATATTTATCCCTCAATCAACATAACAAAAACAGATTATCGGGTGATTATCACATTGGTGTTTGTGGGAGCTTGCTGTGCACAAATTGGCTGCTGCGTTTCCCACATTACAACAGTGACTACACTCCAAAAGTACTTCATTGGCTGTAAATTGTTTTGAGATGTCCGGTGGCTGTGAAAGGCGCTATATAAATGCGTCTTTCTTTCTTTTCTTCGAGGGCCCGGCCGGACCTGGGAGGTCACTGGTGCAAACACCTCAATCACCAGTGCAACGCGTGCCTCCAGACGGGGCACGGTACCAGAGCGGTGATGTTACTGGGCTAGTAATCCAGAGGCCTGGACTAATAATCTGCAGTCGTGGGTTCAAATCCCACCTCCGCAGCTGGGGAACTTAAATTCAGTTAATTAAAAATAAATCTGGTGTCAGTAATGGTGACCATAAAACGACTGGATTGACGTAAAAACCCATCTGGTTCACCACTGTCCTTTCGGGAAGGAAATCTGTCACCCTACCCGGTCTGGCCTATACGTGACTCCAGACCCACAGCAATGTGGTTGATTCTTAACTGCCCTCCGAAATGACCCAGTGAGACACTCAGGTGATTTCAAGGCGGAAACTCACCACCACCACCGTCTCGATGGGCAATTCGGGATGGGCAATAAATACCCACATCCTGTGAATTAATTAAAAAGTCGTCTCCACCACCCAACACTGCTCAGGCAGCTAGTCTGTGGTGCCTGGCGCTTAGGACGTGTATTTGGGATGAAATTCATCCTTAGGGAATAATAGGAACATGGTCATTATTCTCCACCATTAACAAAATTGAATCTCAAACTCTGTATTCATGCATTTATTCAGCTGCCATGAGCAGGCATTTATCGAAAGAGGAATCTCACGCCAAAGGTTAGTGAACCTTGAACAAAAACATGGCAAAATCCACTATATGAATACACACATACTTAGAGTAAATATCCTCAAAATTACTCCAGTTGCACATCCATGTGTTTAGAAAACGTGAAATTCCAACAACCCTGGAAAGTATATATGAATGGTCACATGTGTGGAGTGTGTGCCCAGTGCTAAATATAACACAGTTAATCTAAACTGGATGAGAAATATATAGAGTATGCACCATGCATAAATAGCGCTCATGTGAGCAGAAGATCACAGTGCAGTAAAGGTGATCAGTCTACACCTGATATCACTGTATAATAGGCAAGTGCATCGTTTACACTCCAGTATTGCTGGTCGACGTGAACAGGTTTGCAGTGACGGTACTGATCAGCCTCCATCACCATTGGCGGTCCCTCAAATCGAGGATGACTTGCTTCCACGCCAAAAAAGACTCACAGGTGTTTCAATGAAGGACCTAACATTCCAGGTCCTGAAGGGTGGAAGATTCCTGTGCGTGGATTGTTTTAACGTGGGGTGGCCGTTGCACACCAGCCACCACACGGGGCTTGACAGAGCGAGGTCTTGGTCCAGTGGCAAGGGTTAACCAGGACGACTAGAGACCAGTGCGCACGCATATCGCAGTGTAGGCTGGCCCGTGCTGCCCCTGGCCCCGAACTCGCGCCTCTCCTGGGCCCCGATCACGTCCCCCTACAATCTCTCGACGCTCCTTCGCCCCGACCTCGCCGCTCCTGCTGTACCTGCCCACGCTCCAATCACCGACTGGGACCTTGATGATGTCACTCTTCACTGCCGTTGCCCTCCTGCACCAGCTCGCGCTGCTCCACACCGCTCCTTTTATGGCCCCGACCAGCCGCTGGTGTTCTCACGCAGGTCGGGACCTCCACGCATCAGCCGCCATTGTTTAAAGCAGACACTACTTGCCCACTTGCTTCTGTTTGATTTTGCACCAGTCGTGCAGCTCCTGCCTCGGTTCAGCCCCGACATTGCGGCCAATGTCTACAACTGTTGTGAGTATTACACAGGTCGATAACCAGAGGGCACAGAATTAAGGTGATGGGCAAAAGAACCAGAGGCAACATTAGGAAAAAAGTTTTTTTGCATCGAGTGGTTAGGATTTGGAACGCACTTCCTGATAGGACGGTGGATACAGATTCAATAGTCATCTTCAAAAGGAGAATTGGATAAATACTTGAAGGGGAAAAAATTGCCGGGATATGGGGAATGAGCGGGGGAGGGGGACTGACGGGATCGCTCTTCGAAAGAGGCGGCACAGACTCGATGGGCCGAATGGCCTCTTTCTACGATGTACCATTCTATGATTCTATAAGGATTAAACGCGACAATTTGAAGCAATGGATTTTGCCATCCGTTGGAGCAAAGTAAATCAGGAGGGTGTGATGCTGGGTGACAGGAGGAGAGCAGAAAGCAGTTATGTCAGAAAAGGTTTGGATTGGAGCATTTTCCTTTCGGAAAGGTTACCACTGAAGGTCAGCACTGGGATGTGAATTCTGACAATCAGCGGAGGAGACTTCTCAGGATCACAGATCCGTGGCGATAACTGGAATGAAAATCATACAAGATCTAAATATACAGGATCACATTAACCCTTCACCAGCACAAAATATATTTAACCCTGAATCATCCGTACCGGAGACAGCGGGAGATTGTCGGAAACTCGGCTCCCTCCAACAGACAGTTTTGTTTGTTTTCAGCTCATGAACTGTGAACTTTGAAACAAATACTAACCTTTACAAAGCTACTCAAACCCCAGGAATAGCATCATCACTGTAATATCAAACCGAAACTACTAAACATCGAACACACAATTTTGAATAAAAATTGAAAAAATTGAAGCATATAACCTGGCACATCTGTAATTGTTTCTCTGCAGAGAGATGATTGGTTAATTCCCCCGTCAGTCACACCTGGAGACCACACTGCTGCAAGGGACTGGGAATGATTTTACGCACAGAATTTGTCTGCAACTATCCTCCACTCCCTGCATGGTGCTGGAGAAATCCCCCTGCTATTCTCGGGAGACGTTGCTGCAGTTTCGGTCATGGGTTCTGTTTGCTGTAGTTCGTAGTAAATAGACCCTGTAGACTGTTTGCTGCAGGGCGCTGTTTAAATAGACACTGTTTGCTGAGTAAATAGACTGCTTGCTGTGAGTCCAGCCATAAGTCCCGCCCCACCTCCAACTCATTGGTTGGCCGAGTGATGTCAATAGACCCTCTGCTGCAATATAGAAAAGGCACCAGTGATGCACTGGGAACTGTTGCAGAATTACAATAGGCTGGTGAATCACCTTTTATGACCATCAGATGTCCCAAAACACTTTACAGTCACTGTTGTAATGTAGGAAACATGGCAGCCAATGTGCGCACAGCAAGCTCCCATAAACAGCGATTAAATAAATGACCAGATCATCTATTTTAGGTGTTGGCTTAGGGAGCAACATTGTCTAGGACACCAAGGGGGCAGAGGGGGCCTCAGTTTAATGTCTCATCCAAAAGACGGCACCTCCGACAGTGCAGCACTCCCTCAGCACTGCTCAAATCTCTGGAGTGAGACTTAAAGCCACAGCCTTCTGACTCAAAGACGAAAGCTACCCACTGAGCCACGGCTGACACTTATTAATATTACAAGCACAATCTATGTAACGTACATAACGTGCATACAGATTGAGCAGAATACTGACTGTCCTCACCTCCGTCTATGGTAAAGCATTGGATACTGCAATGACAGATCATTTACACCCTGTGTCACCACAGTGTGATTAAACTAATTGGATATGTGCAGCAAATGATGCCAGTCCTGCCTCAGCGTTTGGATTTACACTTGAAGTATCAACTTCATTTAACGTGTTATTAAAATTCTTTCAGATCTATTCAATGAACAGATGTCCATGCACCTTTCCATTGACTCTCCCAGTTTAACTTAACGACTGTGCACATTAAACATCACCAGAAAAATGCCATTCATTAACCCGGTGATGTAGAAAGCAGATGGGATCAGCTGATAAGGCAGAACATGTGTATTTGGAAAAGTAATCTGTTGAGTCAATGTCTACGTGCAGCTGCAGGCTCTCATTGGCCTTTTCCGACCATTCTTCCATTATTATCTGTCCAAGACACACAGTGTGCTAGAATTGTCAATCACTATTCCGTGCTCATTTACTGCCTGAGATTACCTTCAGCAATAGTTTTTTTTATTAAAGACATGATATGACATTTAGGCAGGCTGCAGTGTGTACATTAGAATCATGCCACAATTCATTTAGCTACATCTGTGCATTGCGCCAAAGATCACACTCTGTAAAATAAAATAAGGAATAAAATACATCATTGTGATCTCCCAAAGGATCTCAGAAGTATTAAGAGGATTTTTAAAAATTCACTCATGGGATGTGAACATCACTGCCAAGGCCGGCATTTATTGCCCATCCCTAATTGCCCCTTGAGAAGGTGGTGGTGAGTCGCCTTCTTGAACCGCTGCAGTCCGTGTGGTGAAGGTGCTCCCACAGTGCTGTTAGGGAGGGAGTTCCAGGATTTTGACCAACAATGATGAAGGAACGGGCGATATATTTCCAAGTCAGAATGGTGTGTGACTGGGAGGGGAACTTGGAGGTGGTGCTGGAGGTCACGGGTTTGGGAAGTGCTGTCGATGAAGCCTTGGCGAGTTGCTGCAGCCGTGGAAATGTATTGTACAATGTTCAGCAATACCAGAACAAGACAAAAATGGCTCATATTGGAAGGAATTGACCAACCCAGTTCAATCATTATTACAAAAACCGGCAGTTGTCGTTGGACCACAACAGAGCAAATTTTCTAATTACTTATCGTAATAGTCCTCATACAATTGCTGGTAGAACACCAGCAGAGTTGTTTCTCAAACAACAGCCACAGACGAGGTTCTCGTTGTTAAAGCCAAACTTGGCACAGTCCATCGAAGAAAAACAATTAAAACAGAAAGAGTAATGATAAAGGTAGAGTAAGAGAGAAGTGTGAAATTGAACCAGAAGGTTAGAGTGAGAACCATCACCATAAATGGTTAAAGTGGTTACCAGGAAGAATAGTGAAGATATGTGGTCCTCGCACATATTTGGTCATGATGTTTGATCATGGACAGGTTAGGTTTGTTCACTTTGATCATATTTTACCTCCAGATGTGGAAGGAGTTGAAAGTTGGAATGATTTGATTCTATCTGATGAGTCAGATAGTCTTGTTACAAGTAGAGTACCAGTAGCAAATCCTACATCAGATGTACTAGAAACAAGTCCAAGAGAGTCAGAATTTAAGTCCGAGTCCGAGTCAGGCAGACAAACAGTCTGAAGTTGTAGAGAGTCAAAATGTAGATCAAGGGTTACCCTTGGAGATAAACTGTAGTCGGGATCAGCCTAGAATGAGTCTAAATTCAACACCAAGTTTGGGAAGTTCTGTTCAAGAGCGAAGGTATCCTCTTCGAAACAGAAAACAAGTGGTTAAGTTCGATTTGTAAATATGGAATCATAGTTCCATGTGCTAGACTTTCCATTGACATCGATATCGGCCAAAAATGGACGATTTTACCGGCGTTAGTGGTTTTATTATTTTTCAAGATTGCCGGAATATCGACCACTTTAAAAACCGCTAGTTTCACTTTTTAAATTTGGCCGATAACCGTAGCGATGTGAAATGGGCGATAGCAATTTATTCGGTCGTGCAAGGCCAGCGTCCATAGCAACGGCCGTTCTGCGCGTGCATGTTTCTTTTTTAGGTGATTAACTTTTCCCGTGATTCATGAGGTCAGGGGTCAGAAAGAGAGAGAGTAGAGAAGCAGAGAAAGAAGTGTTGTGTGAGAAGCAGAATAAAAAAAATCAAATGGATTACATGGATAATAATAATCTTTTGTTGTGTATACCATGCACATTAAGTATGATGATTATTTTGTTATGATTACTTCTTCAATAAGGATAGAGAAGTGTAGTAGAGCTTCCCTCGTGGAATACTGCTCCACCTAGTGCAATGCAACTACTGATGTAAATAAACGGTCACATGATGACAGTTTCTGTATTGCAGCCATCTTGTCGCGTGTGTTAGTGATGTCATAAACAATATACCAGAGATCGCACCAGCATTAATGATGCTATTCAGCAATACAGGACACCATGGTCAAAGCTGATCCTGTCTTTTCAAAATCTGCATGGATCACTGGGCACATATTGGAAGTGGGAACCCTGGATGATTTCTTTGGCTCTCTAGCCCAAGGATGCGAGTATTTCCCCTGCTATTGTCACTGCCGAGATCCACTCAATCAGCACATAGCAGGGATCAATCCTGCGACCATTTTGGTCAATGTGACTCAGTTCCAACCTGCCAGTAAATTTACAAAAAAACTGTCACTCTGGCTTTGCTCAATCACTGGAATAGTTCCTTGTTGCAAACAATGAGCGATTATCTACAGCTTTATTATTTTCAAAAAGTATTTTCCCTGGCCACTGTCTCAGGCAGAGCCAGACTGTTTGCAAACAATGTTCCCTCTAGTTATATTTTGGGTGCATGACTGGGGAATTTAAATTCAGTTAATTAAATAAATCTGGAATAAAAAGCTAGTCTCAGTAATGGTGACCCTGAAACTACTGGATTGTCGGAAAAACCAATCTGGCTCACTAATGCCCTTTAGGGAAGGAAATCTGCCACCCTTACCCGGTCTGAGCCTATATGTGACTCCAGACCCACAGCAATGTGGTTGACTCTTAACTGCCCTGAAATGGCCCAGCCAGACACTCAGTTGTACTAAACCGCTACGACAAAGTCAGCACTGTGGGAGCACCTTCACCACACGGACTGCAGCGGTTCAAGAAGGCGGCTCACCACCACCTTCTCAAGGGGCAATTAGGGATGGGCAATAAATGCCAGCCTTGCCAGCGACGCCCACATCCTGTTAGCGAATAAATCACTTTTAAAAACATACCTGCGGAAGAGGAGGGCAAGATGCAAAGGTGCAAAGCGGTTTTGGTGCTAGAGGTCGTGTGTCAAATCCCAACGTGGCGAAATTGTGAAACTGAATTCAAAAAATCTGGTCATTTTCGGGTTAGCGGCAGAAGATTTGAGCATGAAAGTTGTTGGATTGTTGTTAAAAAAAACAAATCTCCATTGACCCGTCTTTGCTCTGTATCCCTTGGACCCTCACCGAACAAAATATCTCGCGATCTCAGTCTTGAAAATGACAATTGTCCCCCAGATTTTATGGGAGAATGTTTCAGATTTCCACCAGCCTTTGTCTGAAAAACTGCTTTCTGATTTCACCCCTGAACAGCCTGGGTCGAGTTTTACGATGATGCCCCTTGTGCTGATTCTCCCCACCAGGGGGAATCGTTTCTCTGCCTCTGCCTGATCGAATCCCTTTACTCATGCCCTGCATTACAAATATATCAAAAAAGTGTTTACAATCTGCAGGTTGAGAAGATGGCATTAAAGTTGTCGCTTCAGTGACGAGAGAAACACAAATAAGCCAAAGTTTAAATGGGCAATCCACCATCCCTGGCCAGGCTTCCTCAAGTCAACTCGCAATGGGAAAATATGCCCATACCTCGAGAACAAACACATTTTAACGAAAGGTTACTCGATAAAGAAGCACTTGTCATTCATGAAGCAATTTTAAATTAAAATCAAACTATACTCGATATATACAGAACAGCAGCAATTGGTATTCAAGGTTTAAGGTAAGACCTTCCTCTCACCATTAATCTCCGAAACCATCTCTGAAAGAAGGGAGCAGGTGACCTGGCACAATTTCAGCTGCTGTGAGTTTACTTGAACAACTCCTTCAGGCGAGACCATTACCATCTACCGAGGCAGCACAGATTGCTACCTGCTGTCAGATTTCTGCGTTATTAGAATCTGCTCTTCACAAAAAATGTGTTTGTTAGACTGGAGTTAAAAATGGGAAACAGGCTTAGGCCTCTCCCCCACCCCCCTCCTCCTGCCCCCGACGTTTGTTCCCCCAAACTGGGTTGAGGTGATTTTAACAGGCAGGAAGTTCCCAGGTGGAGGCCCACCTCCTGTGACGAGGCCGTCAGTCTCCATCCAACCACTGCCAGCAATGGCCTCCTGGTTACTATCCAGAAAACAGCAGCCTCCAGGTCCACAGAGCTTCCTGGGTACCTGGGGTTGGGGAGTTGGGGGGGGGGGGAAGAGGGCCAGATGAGGTGGGGGGGAAGGGGTGGGGGGGGTGAGGGTGGGGAAGGGGCAGACAGGGTGGGGTGGAGGAGGGGAGGGTTGGTGGGGCAGGGGATATTTGTCTTTTTCCAGACTGCCCTTCCTGCCCCTGTCAGAGCCCACAATGGGAATGGCCCAGGGTGTTAGGCCCATTCTCTCTTGTTCCCCGCAGTGTAGAGAGGGGGTGAGGAGGCGGGAAGTGCGGTGATGCCACTTGCCCACTCCAGGCGTGAGCACTCCATTCCTCCGACCCACCTGGAAATCCCAGGACAATGCAAAGCGCGCAGAGACCCAATATCACAAGGCTCCGCTCAGTTCGCCTCGGCGTTACTTTGGGCAATAACCATTCTCCGTTTTCTATTTTCCTCATGAGAAATATTCCGCATCAGAACTAGAAACATAATTAGTGCGGATTTTTTAATCCTCTTACATTGGGCACTCCACGCCAATACAAACCCAGTTCAATTTTTCAAGTTTCCACTGTAAACCCTCTTTATAAGTGATGCATGGTTTGTATAAAAGCTCCCCCTCTGTACCCCACACACCAAAAGCTAACGGTGCTGAAAACCGCAAACAAAAACTGAAATTGCTGGAACCAGGTCTGGGGGCGAAGGCCCCCCCCACCACCCCCAGCAGATCAAAGGGCCGTAGCCGGGTGGGGAATGAGTGCCTGCACCATTCCTGCCGTCTCATTGGCTGCTTACCTGGGCCTACCATGGGACCCGAGTCAGGTGATTGGCCACTGCAGTGTACAAATCAGGATCCTGTAAAACACACCAGGCCCCGTTGGCCACTTGCTGACACAACTGGAGGGAGCGGGGTCATGTACACGCTGGCCAGCACCAGGCCAGCTGGAAAGGTACGGTTTGCCATATGGTTGGGGGCCGGGAAGAGCCGGATTGCTCCTAGGGGCTCCACCAAACCAGCCTGGGCCCCCCCCCGGCCCACACATTTGTCCTGCCTGACTGCCTGATATCGGGGCAGCCTGGAGCAGCTGGGTTGCCCCAGAGCACTCGCTTTCCACTCCAGCCCGCCAACCAAATGCTAATGAGGCCAGGGCGGGGCCTCACTGCCTGGGGCGGGGCCTACTGCCAGGGTGGGGCCTCACTGCCTGGGGCGGGGCCTCACTGCCAGGAGTAGTGGGCACTGGGGGGGGCGGGGGATCTACCCCATGAGGTCTGTCAGCATCTACAGAGAGAACAGATCCAGATGTCGACTCTTCAAACGGGCCAACACCTAAAACATTTCTTCTCACAGAGGGTGGTGAATCTGTGGAATTCTCTACCCCAGAGAGCTGTGGGGGCTGGGTCATTTAATATATTCAAGGTGGAGATAGGAAGATTCTTGAACGATAGGGGAGTGAAGGGGAGCGGGCAGGGAAGTGAGCTGAGTCCATGATCAGATCAGCCATGATCTTATTGAATGGCGGAGCAGGTTCGAGGGGCCGAATGGCCGACTCCTGCTCCTATTTCTCATGTTCTTATTGAACCCTCTGATCTCGCCACAGACGCTGATTGAGCCACTGGGTGTTTGCAGCATTTTCTGTCTGTCGCTCCCTTTTCCCGATCCTCATACCGTACGGCTTCAATAGTTTTGGTGTAAGCTGGCTGGGGAACGCGGGGAGCGGGGGCGGTGTTTGCATCAAGTGCGCCTCCCTTCATGCTCAATCCATACGCAGTGCAGTACCCTTTCTCTTGTCGGATGCCCCTCTCTGTGCTGGGGTATGAACGGGGTGCCTTGAAGGCAGGCCATTCGGGACGTGAATTGCAAATTAAACTGGAATGGCTCCAGCTGCCAATTGAGACACAGGCTTGGGGAGATTAAACAGCTCCATGTTTTCTCAGTTACCCGGTACAATCAGCATTTGAGCATCGTGGCATTCGACTATTAATCACAATATCCCTGCATTTCATTGCTACAATTAAATGGTGTAATTAAGATGGATCTCATATCAAAAAATCACAAACTATATTTCACTTGGCCTGCTGCATGCACTGATTATGCATGGTTAGTAACTAATGCAACCTGATCGCCAGAAACTTCCCAAGAAAGATGATGTTTATAATATTACAGAAATTCTCCCAGGGATTGCCGCTTGCTAAATGGACTGTACATTTGCAGATATCATTAAAAGGGAGAACATTATATAAAGCGCTTTAAAATATACTTTGCCAGGTTTATAAAGAGTGTGCAATAGTATACATGGCACCACAACACCACTCAACACACTGGCCTCAAAATATAAAAAGCAACAGAAAAGACATATTTATATAGCGCCTTTCACGACCACTGGATGTCTCAAAGTACTTTACAGCCAATGAAATACTTTTTGGAGTGTAGTCACTGTTGTAATGTGGGAAATTTGTTCACAGTAAGCTTCCACAAACAGCAATATGATAATGACCAGATAATCTGTTTTTGTGACGTTGATTGAGGGATAATTATTGGCCCTATGACACCGGGGATAATTTTTCTTCGAAATAGTGGCCGTTGGATATTTTACGTCCATTTGAGAGAGCAGTCTCATACGAAAGATGGCACCTCCGACAGTGCAGCACTCCCTCAGTACTGCACTGGACTGTGGAGTGTTTGAGCGGAGAGTTTGAATTAATTCTCAATGCCCCTGTTACACAGATACAGTGACCACCGAAGTTGTTGTTAGAACTGGGTCAGTGCCGAGTCTATGTACCATTTCCTCACTTCAAAAAATGTAAAATGATTGCCAGTCTTATTGGCCTTTATATACATAAATGTTAAAACATATCAGACTTATCAACTGATCTTTGGACCTGGAATTACCTGACCTCGTGCTGTGAATGGGAAGCAACAACAACAACTTTTATTTATATAGCACCTTTAATATAATAAAATGTCCCAAGGCGCTTCACAGCAGTGTTATAAGACAAAACAGATAAGTTTGACACCGAGCCACATAAGGAGATATTAGGGACAGGTGACCAGCTCGGTCAAAGAGGTCGGTTTTAAGGAGCGTCTTGAAGGAGAGAGATGGAGAGGTTTAGGGAGGGAGTTCCAAAGCTTGGGGCCCAGGCAACAGAAGGCACAGCCACCAATGGTGGAGCGATTATAATCAGGGATGCTCAAGAGGGCAGAATTAGAGGAACGCAAATATCTCGGGGGGCTGTGGGTCTGGAGGAGATTACAGAGATAGGGAGGGGCGAGGCCATGGAGGGATTTGAAAACAAGGATGAGAATTTTGAAGGATGAGTTACATGTCATAGTGTAAAACAGAATCTGGATGAAAATGATTTTCTATGTTTGGAAATCAAGAGTGCGTGCCCGAAATTCCAAGGTACACCCTGGGCAGGACAGGCTGCTCACCGGAAGTGTGACGTTGGAAAATTGTGGTTCAAACCCATCGTTTATAGAAAGAATCCACGTGGCTCCCAAGAGTTAAAAGGGCCCACATAAACCAAAACCAAAGTAGCTAACTGCTGATGTTAAGATATTTCAGCACGTACAGGGCAAATACTCTGCAGAGAATTGGGATGGGTCGTAGACTCCGTTTCGGGCAACTAGATCTGGTGCTGGCAAAGCTGAAAAGGTGACGGAGAAGGGCAGGGAAGGGTAGTGGGGTAGAGACCCAATATTCGGCTGAGGTCTTACCAAGCTACGTTGCATCAGTCTTCATATGGAAGATAATGCAGAGCTGTCCATATTGCATTTGAAAACCTCTTAGTAGTCCGCATAGCTTAGCTGGGGCTATTAACCTCGGAAAACATTTATTCTGAGGGGATATGATTGATGGCTTTAAAATTATTAAGGGAACAGGTTCTGTCAATGCAGATAGATTATTTGAGCTAGATAGGCAGGAGAGAATAGAAGTCATCTGTACAAGTTATGTAAGCAGACAGTTTGGTTAGATAACAGGCAGTCCTTTTCACAGAGAGTCACCGAGCCCTGAAACAGGTTTCTGGGACGTGAGTGGAGGGCCACTAGCATTTAAAGGGGGGCTGGACAAGGTCCTCCAAGTGGAAGACATCTCAAGCAATAGACGGGTGGGTGGGATTGGATGGGTGCACTGATGTGAGCAGCTTAAACCATGTGGGACAGGATGGTTGGATGCACAAGACGGTCAATTTCTGTCTTTGTTTGTATGGAGACCTGATGCCCTGAAAATCTGCTCACAAAACATTTTCAAACGTAGTCCCTCTGCAAGCGACACAGACACATTCCTTCTGGTGGGGGGCGGCCTGATCCCCTGAGCCTGATACTCCTCCACCCAACCTTCCGGCCTTGCTACTGTGGTCAACATTCCAGATGTGGGGATCTGCCAATGGGATTCAAAGTCAGGACACTCCCAATCCCAGAAAGTTCATGACTTTGGGGGATTGGGCGACAGATGTTGCTGGTGTGATTACCAGTATCTCTGGCCCATAGATCTCAGAGCCATGAAGTCACATCTTACTCCACACACAGACTATGTAACTGGATCCCAAGGTTCTGGGTTCCCTCAGTTGCTTGAGCTCATCCTGCTCACTGTTCTCTCAACTCTTTCCATAAGACAGAGGAAACAAAACTGCACATCATACTCCAGAACTGAGCTTAGCAGGGTCCCATTAGCAACAATATAACTTGCTCTCCCATGTAATCTAATGGCCTCCTGATGCACCCCTGAACCCAGTTTTCTGTATTAATGACGCCTTATATTGGCTGGACACTTTGTGCCAAATCCTTCTCTTTACCGCCCTTACTAATGAACAACCTTTCATGTTAGCCATGTGTTTACTGTTCCAATCACCTCGTATTAACATAAGAACATAAGAAATAGGAGCAGGAGTAGGCCACCTGGCCCCTCGAACCTGCTCCACCATTCAATAAGATCATGGCTGATCTGACCCAAAAGAGTTCATGGCTGATCTGATCATGGACTCAGTTCCACTTCCCTGCCCGCTCCCAATAACCCTTCACTCCCTTATTGCTCAAAAATCTGTCGCTCTCCACCTTAAATATATTCAATGACCCAGCCTCCACAGCTCTCTGGGGCAGAGAATTCCACAGATTTACAACCCTCAGAAGAAATTCTTCCTCATCTTAGTTTTAAATGGGCAGCCCCTTATTCTGAGACTATGTCCCCTAGTTTTAGTTTCCCCCATGAGTGGAAATATCCTCTCTGCATTCATCTTGTCGAGCCCCCTCATTATCTTATATGTTTTGATAAGATCACCTCTCATTCTTCTGAACTTCAATGAGTATAGGCCCAACCTACTCAACCTATCCTCATAAGTCAACCCCCTCATCTTCGGAATCAACCTAGTGAACCTTCTCTGAACAGCCTCCAATGCAAGTATATCCTTCCTTAAATACGGAGACCAAAATTGTATGCAGTGCTCTGGGTGTGGATATTAATCCACATTAACACCAATCTGCTGGTTCACAGCCCATCTGCTGAATTGGTCGCAATCCTACTGAATGCAATCAGTCTGTTTTCTACTTGTTGCCTTCAGAGACAGCTTTATGCCATTAGCTAATTCTCTGACACGACGACTAATAGCAGGAAGCGGCAAACTAGTCGCTGTGAAACACCGCTGGCCACAGTCTCCCAAACCATGCATTTCCAGTCATCACCACTCCCAGGCAAAGCCAATTACCAGTCTATCGAAATAATCAATAATTGATTCCATGTGTCCCAAACTCAATATCTTATCAATTTGAAAGAAAGACTTGCATTTATATAGTGCCTTTTTACAACCACCAGACAATTCAAAGCTCTTTATAGCCAATGAAGTACTTTTGGAGTGTAGTCACTGTTGTAATGTAGGAAGCATGGCAGCCAATTTACGCACAGCAAGCTCCCACACACAGCAATGTGACAATGACCAGATAATCTGTTTTTGTGATGCTGATTGAGGGATAAATATTGGCCCCAGGACACCGAGGAGAACTCCCCTGCTCTTCTTCGAAATAGTGTCCTGGGATCTTTTACATGCTCCTGAGAGAGCAGACGGGGCCTCGATTTAACATCTCATCCGAAAGATTTACATATAGATCACATCCACATTGAAACAACCTTCATGAGCCTTAAAAAAATCCTATTAGGCAGTAAAAAAAGATTGTAAAGATTTTTAAGGTGATTAACAGAAGAACCAAAGGCGACATGAGGAAAAACGCTTTTATGCAGAGAGTGGTTAGGATCTGGAATGTGCTGCCTGAGAGGGTGGTGGAGGCAGACTCAATTGTGGCTTCAAAAGGGAATTGGATAATTAGTTGAAGGAAACAATACAGGGCTACAGGGAAAGGGCGGGGGAGTGGGACTGGCTGAGGGGCTCTTGCAGAGAGCCAGCACGGACTCGATGGGCCGAATGGTCTCCTTCTGTGCAGTAACCATTCTGTGATTGTATGATAGTGATATATGTACTTAAATACAGCCTTCTTGGCCATACTAGAGGCGGTGACAGTCACATAAATAATTGTTGCTGGGTGGGGTGGGAGATTTTGAAACTAAAGATTGCCCCTTCTACTGATTGCTGCTGTTAAATACCTCACAATCTCACTGCGATTGATGCTGTTAGACACCCTACTGTCCCTCTCAATTCAATTCTCCAGCTTCACAAAATAATAACTTTTTCTTGAAAAGTTAAACTGATGTTATTAGTTCTCCCACGTGCCCAAAGGCTGCACCCACCACAGCCAGTGGTGGATCTACCACAGGTACCAGGAACAGGTTCAGTGTATCTCTGATAGCTGCTTAGGTCCCTGGGTCAGGAATCCTCCATTGTGTTTATATTTTCTGTTTGCATTTATTAACAAGGCCCCGTCCGAGTCCAGCAGGAATTTCACCTCCCGCCAATACCAGGAGGGGATTCGGGGAAAGAAATCACCCTTGCAGTCCAGACAAGAGCAGTCCCGGAGCTCAGTCCTCTCCGATATTTCCAACGCTATTTCTGCCCCGCAAGTATGCCATTCACCGTTTTCTAAATACCCCAAGTAACTTGGACAATCTGTGCGAGCTTATTTTGTTGATGCCTGCTGCGGTTATTTTGCATCATTCTATTTTGGTGCGACCGCTTAATTAGTACATTTAGCGTGACAATTACCCCACCTCCTCGCAGTGCGTCATTAACCTGCCGTACTCAGCAGGATTTCACCAGTAACAGTCTGCAGGAGAGCTGAAGCTCATTTATAGCAGCTCACTCACTATTCGTGCGTATGGACTACTGAAAAGTTGCAAACCAGGCTGACCTCGAGCGCTAGCTTTCATTACCAACCTGTCAAGTCTCAATCCTATGTGGTTTAGATATATAGGGGTGGAAATTCAATGTCGCCCATTTAGAGGCGGTGATACCACCTGGTCAGTGATTTTACGACTATGCAATAATTACCACCTCCAACCCCAAAATTCAGCTTTAGTGCCTGAGAAGGGGATTGGAGTGGTAAATCAGGCATTACATGCCACACTTGAGACGCTAAACGGCGGTAATTGATTAACTGAGTTATGCTGGCACACAAGCTTTGGGGAACTTGGATTTTTAAATTTAGGCCAAAAAACCGGCACAAATCACTGGGGATAATTGAACCCTCGGCACTGGGTATTAAAGGACATCTCATTAACTGGGATTCGAATACACTAGATTAGGATCTTGGCCAAACAAGAAAAAGCTAAAGATTATTCATCTCCACTGACTGTTTGCACACAGGCAGAGTTACAGCAATTCACAATGAGGGCCCAGGAAGTCACTGCAGCTCAGGGCAAGGGAGATCCTGTGAACTGTGAAGTGAAATACTTCAACATCTATTAAAATACATTGGAAAACATACAATGTGGTTCCAACATAACGGGAAAAATTGTCAACAGTGTGATTGTTGGTTTCAAATAGCAATAAAGCAAATAAAATCCCTCTTGGTAAGCACACGAGGTCCCTGGAAAAAATTTGTACACTTATTTCGCTCTCTCATTTCAGCAGTGAAATATTTGATAGGCTCATGTTGCTCCTGGGTCTGGGGAGAGGGTGTAAGGGACCTTGTTGAGGACTTTAGTTCCCTCCGCCATGCGGAAACTGTACCGAGGGGGTAGTTATAATAAAAGCAGGAGGTTTGTCTGACCCGCGACCCTTGTTCTGCCTCCTGGGCATTGAGGTGCCTGCCTGACCCGGGTGACTTGCCGCGTTAATACGTGCAGAGAAAGAGGGCCGGATCACCGACCCAGGACACAAAGTCATTCCAACAGCCAACAGAGAGAAGCTCCCACTGCCAACACATTGCTCAATACAATCCGTTGGAGGAGCGGAGCTCCCAAAATGTAAATAGTAAACTTTGTGAGTTCAGGAGGAGCAGGGCAGGCCCCACGGAGAAAGCTTGGGATGCTGGCCCCGAAATTCCCGGTCCCGGGAAGGACCATTACTGCCCATTTGTGGCGGGCATTCGTCAAAATAGAATGACCGCCAATTTGGGCTCAACTGGCTGCCCCGACATAGATTGGGCCCGGGAGGCGTTGCAGAGGTGTGGGCTACCGCCCGCTGACTCTCGTGGCGGTGTGTGGCTTGCGGCGGTAGTGAGGCGCTAAATGTACGCACCGCTGCCACTCCGCTCGGACCCATTTTCAGTGTGAAGAAGCCAGCCCTTTAACTGACAGTGCAGAGTGGCGGAGATCTCGGCGCTGCGGGAGCAGAGAGACACAAGAAGGTAAGATCCAAACCTGAGGATGGGGCGGAAGGTCCCCAGAGTCCTCGAAGTGACAGCAGCTGAGCCGGTCTCACAGAGAACTCCGGGAACGGATGCTCTGGGGGAGATCAGCGAGCTCCGGATGGGGCGAGATCCCGGAGTCAGCTCCATGTTGCTCAGCAACAAGTCCAGGAGCCTCTTCCATGGACCCGAGTGGTTCAGCACAGAATCTGCACTCAAGGAGAGGGGGAGAGGGAGAGAGGGTGGAGAAAGAGAGAGGGTGAGGGAGAGGAAGAGGGAGGGACATAAAGAGGACAGGGTCCTTGCTCTTCTGCACATCCCTCTCTTGCTCCCGTGAGCTGCAACATCACTATCCGACAGGCTCTTCCTGCCCATTGCATTGAAATCAAGGCTAGTGCATTGTGTCCCATTCATTCATTCTCAGGATCTCAAAAATGTGGAGCTGCTACCACCCACCATCTTTCCTGCCTCATAACCACCACTTCTTCATTGAGCTCATCTTCACTCCTACTCAGTTCAGTATTTTGTATTCATTCTTGGGATGTGGGCGTCGCTGGCAAGGCCGGCATTTATTGCCCATCCCTAATTGCCCCTTGAGAAGGTGGTGGTGAGCCGCCTTCTTGAACCGCTGCAGTCCGTGTGGTGAAGGTGCTCCCACAGTGCTGTTAGGGAGGGAGTTCCAGGATTGGGACCCGGCGACGATGAAGGAATGGCCGATATATTTCCCAGTCAGGATGGTGTGTGACTGGGAGGGGAACGTGGAGGTGGTGGTGTTCCCATGCGCCTGCTGCCCTTGTCCGTCTAGGTGATAGAGGTCGCGGGTTTGGGAGGTGCTGCCGAAGAAGCCTTGGCGAGTTGCTGCAGTGCATCTTGTAGATGGTGCACACTGCAGCCACGGTGCACCGGTGGTGGAGGGAGTGAATGTTGAAGGTGGTGGATGGGGGGCCGATCAAGCGGTTGCTTTGTCCTGGATGGTGTCGAGCTTCTTGAGTGTTGTTGGAGCTGCACTCATCCAGGCAAGTGGAGAGTATTTCATCACACTCCTGACCTGTTCGGTGGAAAGGCTTTGGCTAGTCAGAACGTGAGACACTCACCACAGAATAGAAACATAGAAACATAGAAAATAGGTGCAGGAGTAGGCCATTCGGCCCTTCGAGCCTGCACCGCCATTCAATGAGTTCATGGCTGAACATGGAACTTCAGTACCCCATTCCTATTTCTCGCCATACCCCTTGATCCCCCTAGTAGTAAGGACTTCATCTAACTCCTTTTTGAATATATTTAGTGAATTAACCTCAACAACTTTCTGTGGTAGAGAATTCCACAGGTTCACCACTCTCTGGATGAAGAAGTTTCTCCTCATCTCGGTCCGAAATGGCTTACCCCTTATCCTTAGACTGTGACCCCTGGTTCTGGACTTCCCCAACATTGGGAACATTCTTCCTGCATCTAACCTGTCTAAACCCGTCAGAATTTTAAACATTTCTATGAGATTCCCTCTCATTCTTCTGAACTCCAGTGAATACAAGCCCAGTTGATCCAGTCTTTCTTCATATGTCAGTCCCACCATCCCGGGAATCAGTTTGGTGAACTTTCGCTGCACTCCCTCAATAGTGAGAATGTCCTTCCTCAAGTTAGGAGACCAAAACTGTACACAATACTCCAGGTGTGGCCTCACCAAGGCCCTGTACAACTGTAGTAACACCTCCTTGCTCCTGTACTCAAATCCCCTCGCTATGAAGGCCAACATGCCATTTGCTTTCTTAACCGCCTGCTGTACCAGCATGCCAGCCTTCAATGAGTGATGAACCATGACACCCAGGTCTCATTGCACCGCCCCTTTTCCAAATCTGCCACCATTCAGATAATATTCTGTTTTCATGTTTTTGCCCCCAAAGTGGGTAACCTCACATTTATCCACATTATACTTCATCTGCCATGCATTTGCCCACTCACCTAATCTGTCTAAGTCACCCTGCAGCCTCTTAGCGTCCCCCTCACAGCTCACACCACCACCCAGTCTAGTGCTATCTGTAAACCTGGAGATATTACACTCAATTCCTTCATCCAAATCATTGATGTATATTGTAAAGAGCTGGGGTCCCAGCACTGAGCCCTGCGGCACTCCACTAGTCACTGCCTGCCATTCTGAAAAGGACCCGTTTATCCCAACTCTCTGCTTCCTGTCTGCTAACCAGTTCTCTATCCACGTCAGTATATTACCCCCAATACCATGTGCTTTAATTTTGCACACCAATCTCTTGTGTGGGATCTTGTCAAAAGCCTTTTGAAAGTCCAAATACACCACATCCACTGGTTTTCCCTTGTCCACTCTACTAGTTACATCCTCAAAATATTCTAGAAGATTTGTCAAGCATGATTTCCCCTTCATAAATCCATGCTGACTTGGACTGATCCTGTCACTGCTTTCCAAATGCGCTGCTATTTC